>NC_060161.1:33630132-33658556 GCF_021292245.1 Micropterus dolomieu
CCAAACACTGTCCTAAACATTAACTGTTCTATCAGGGAGTGAATAACTTTTCAGCTGTGACGGAAGAAGTTTGCTCACCTTGGTTTGCAGATGTGGGCAGAGATGAGGTTGTAGGTTTACCTGTAGAGAGAATCCACCTGGTCAGGTGAATCTGTGGATGAAATAAGTCCTGAAATCAAAGGTAACCTCCTCACCTGTGACAGAGATCCAGCTGGATGGAGACTCTCCATGACCTCTGATGTTACACTTGTAGAGGCCTTCATCAGACTTGTTAACATGGTGGATGGTCATGTGACCTGTAGGCTCAGTCCTGATGAGGGAGCCATCTTTATAGAAACCAGCTGGGAGGTTGGAGGGAGGGGTCTTTGTTTTACAGTGCAGAGTGACATCATGTCCCTCCATCACAGGGAGGACAGGACTCTGCAGGATCACTGGTCCACCTCAACACAGAGACAAACTACAGCATTTCATCATTTACACACAGCTTCATCAACACTAACTCTGGACTGTGGTGCATTTGTGGACTTCTGGATCTGGTAAGCCAGCCTCTGTTGTACATTTTATTTAAATGTTATTGTTGCTGTTACTGAGTGTGAGGCTAATTAAGGGTATTATATTTATATGGTGAACATAAGATAACTGTATATTTCTTTTTATTAGTATTACTGTAGTATTTATGTAATTGTACATTGTACCCAATCTTTAATGGTTGTTTGGTTACAGCACTGACTACCATCCATTTTACAATAAATGTTTTAGGATTAATCTGACTTAAACTAGGATTATAAATCTGTCTCTCCTTTCTAGTGCTGTGACTTCCAGTCACTGAATGGATCATGGAGCTGGTGTCCACTTTAACAGGTTGTAATGTTGGTGGTGTTGTCTTTGCCTTTGCTAAAGTAAAGCTGGATTGTTTTTCAAGGTCCACTTAAAGAGACACAAAAGGAGCAAAACTAACATCTTGATGAATTTGACAACACACGTTGTATCCGTCGTATTCTGTCGTGCTTTCTCACTTTGCAGGATTTTGTAAATGCTGCATGTGTTTTGTGAAGTTGGTGAAGAAGATGCAGAATTAATAAACATATACATCACATGAACATTTAAACTTAGTGAAACCAGCCATACCAAAACCTTAGCACATGAGGAGGAGGTCGGGGTGAAACAGGAGGAGCTGCAACTGTCACCTGCTGAACCTGCTGAAACTGTCACTGTCTGCTTTCCTTTTTTTTTAAACCTGTCCTGCCCAGCAGCCTGGTATAGAGTATGATGAGCTGGATACCATATTGTGCCAGACAGATTTTACTTTAACAAGAGAGTATTAATATACTCCTTTGTCTGTTTTATTATTTATTTAATTATGTATTGATTTGTCACCGGGCTGGACAGGGGGGCAGATACGGGGATGGGGGGGCACAAACAGACAGCACAGAGAAATGACAACACCTGTAAGAGAAGGGGGATGGAAGGTGGGGACAACAGGGAAAAGCTGTGGGAAACACCAATTGCAGAAAGCAACGAAACCTGCAATAGAACAAAAGGAGGGCTTGGGGAGGAGAAAAACAACAACAAACAAAAACAATAAAAATAAGAAGAAGAGTAAAAGACAACCAGCCAAACAGCAGCAATAAACAGCTGACATAGTAAGACAACTAAGAGAACAATGAAGAAACAGTCACACACACTAAATAAGCAACACAGCACAGCCATGAGAGCTGGAATAATAATTAATTTAAATAAGTAACTGAAAGAAAAGCATCAGAAATAATTCTACCAGGGACAACCTAAATTTGTTTGTGTCTATGTGTGAGACTGTGTGTGTCTGTGTGTGTGTGTGTGTGTGTGTGTGTACATGTGTGTGCGCATAAGCCTGTTAAAGAATGTAGTTGTTAGTGAGAGTGGGACGCCACGACTGTGCCACACCTACCCCAGCAACAGGCAGGCAGGAACCCCAGTAGCCAATAGGGGTGGGAGAAAGAAAAAGAAAAAAATAAATCATATGCACCGCGATGCAAACACGGAAGACCCCGATCCAAATGCCAGTTGAAAACGTACAGAACACAAGAAGCGTAACCCGCGGAAGAGCAGCGCCCGGACCGACCGCGGTGCGCACACAACATAGACCAGTGCTCCCCCCTCACCCAGCACCCGACCTCCGCGCAGTGAACAACCAAAATGCCCAAATGCCACGCAATCATCAACACCAATGCACAAGTGACGAGCCCAACGCGCACACTGCGTGAGCACGGCGACACCCATGCCCAGCAGCCCCCCGCGAATCCCGCGTGCGAGGTCGAGCAAACAAGAGAGAGCAAGCGGAACAACACGACAGCGAAAGCCAGCGGAGAGAAACACCAGCAGCAAGTCCCAGCCCGGGAGCAAACGCGCCGGACAGGTCACCATGCACCCGCCAATAAAAGTCCGCCGTCCCCCCAACCGCCGGAAAAAAACTAATGCCGCCGGCGCCATCCGACATCCCCCATGCCCAGCGCGCCCCCCGGCCGCCATGCAACACCAGCCAAACCAGCAACGAGGTAAAATCAACTAGCTCAGCTGCATGCCAGCACCAACCCACCAACCCGTCAAGGGCCGAGAACTCCAGGCACAAACCCAGAACAAACCGGAGCACAGCCCTGCCCCGCACCCACACTGCACATCCCGAAAACTAACTATATACGTCAGTATCCAGAGGGGTCCAACAACTGGCCGACAGAGAAATGGGGAAGCATGGATCCGAGGCCAATGAAGCAAAACAGGGACACAAACTGGTCCCTCCAAGCCAACGAGGAGATGCCTCCCCCGGACTCCAATGCACAAACTAAACACCCAGCAGCCATCCAGAGACCCTGCACAGGGAAAAAGCACAATGCATCAAGATGCATCGACAATCGCCCCACAATCCCACCGCAGCCCTCCAAACCGGAATCGGATCAACCCGCGCAGAGACCCCCACCCCCAGAAGCCAGGGCACCCCGCAACCTCCCAAAGTACAAAGGACCCCAGACCGCATGTCCCGGGGGAAGCTGTACCCCGCCCCAAGGAAGAACAGCAGAAAGCCGTGCCGGGAAGCTCCCTGCTGCCATGGAGCAATAACGCAGGAGAACCAGGCGACGGTCCCCCAGCCCAGCCAGAGGCATCCCTCCCCAGAGTGCAGGCAGTTCCAGCAGCCCCTGAGGCCGATCTCATCCCTGGACGGGGGCCCAGCCCCCCCAGTCAAGCACCCCCAAGGAGGAGCACCAAAACCTACACCAGCCATGCGCCCCAGAGACTCCTGAATGCCCCCACTTTGAGAGAGCTGGCAGGGGGAAGCAGCAGGAGCCCCACCCCTGCCGAAGAGGGCCCAGGCGAGGAGAGGAGACAACGGGCCCCCAGGCCCAGGGACACACCACCCGCCCAGAAATGAGCAAAAGCCACAAGCCCTGCTTTCACAAGTCTGCTTTCCTGACATCAAACACAGCAATGTTTTAGTTCTCTTCCTTTTCTGAGCCTACAGTCACTCTGACCTGTCCTGTGACTCAGTAAACACATTATTGAATATTTGGGTAGCTTTCTATTCATATGACTTAAATAAATATACATGCAGTTTAGAGAATTGTTCACATATGGTGGGTCACTAAGAAAAGTCCTTGTTTTCAAAAGAAAATCACAGTTTTTGTCCATTAAAATAACATCAGATTGATCAGAAATATTCAATTTCATTATTTTTATTATTTTGATGTAATGGACAAAAACTGTGTTTGTCTTTTACCCCAAACTTTTGAACGGTAGTGTACAGATACAGGATTTTAAGGCCCCTCAAAACTCATCCATTGGCTGCTCTCAGTTCTCCACCCAGTGTTGGTTAGCTTCCTGAAGTATAACCATACGTCTTCTTTGGAGGTAAAGTTTTTGCCTTTGATTTTAGCAAAAGGCCAAAGTGAAACAAATAACACTGATTCAGTGTTCAGAGACCCTCTGTTTGTTTTTGAGCTGGTAACTCTTCATTAGACCCATTACAACAGTCTGATCTTACAGTGACAGTGATGTTGATGGTGTTACTCTCTGGACTCACACCAGTAAACTCCACTGTCCACTGGGACAGATGTCACAAGAAGAACCAGCTTAACTTCCCTACTCATCACACTGAGTCCTGGTTCTTCTGGTTGTGTTCCTCCTCAGCGTCCATCCAGCAGAGCTGTCGTCCTCCTCACAGCTCAGAGAGACAGACTCTCCTTCAAACAGCTGAGAGCTGCTGGAGGAAGAGACAGAAAGATGTGGTTAGAGAGATGATTTTCTCCACATTCATAATATTCCCACTTTCTCACTGTCACGTCTTCACTGCTAAACTGATCTCTGTGTTTCAGAGAAGAAATCTGAATCAAACTCAGACATGAGCTGAGAGAGAAATGTTTTCAAATGTAACTAATCTAATTTAAAGATCCAGCTTCTTGTGTTTTACTTATATTATTATTATTTTTCCACCTAGCCGCTGCAGTTTTAGCTTTGGCTCCAGTCTGCAACACTGTGGCATCAAAACTGCATTCAGTGTTTTATTGTATTTGTAAAGTGGCTGTTTCCCTCCACAAACACTGTCCTAAACACTAACTGTTCTATCAGGGAGTGAATAACTTTTCAGCTGTGACGGAAGAAGTTTTCTCACCTTGGTTTGTTGTGCAGCTCAGCAGTGAGGTCAGAACTAAAGATAAATCACACTCAGGTTGGTTTGAGGTTTTACATGCAACAAGACATCTGGACTTTCTACAACACAGAACAACCTACTTGTAGACCACAGAAAAACAGCCACATGTTGAAATTAGATATGGAAATAACAAATTATATTGATTTAAGGACACATTCAATGTTTTTTATTTGATCCATTACCCCAAACAGAGCAGCAGTAAATAAATGCAGAGAAGCTGCTCAAGTGCAGAAAAGACATTCAGGGTTAAACAAACACTAAAAATGCTAAAATGCAGAATTATTGTGAACGAGGTTCAGGTGTGATAAAGAGGTTTCAGAGACTGATGAAGACTACATAAACCATATTGCCAAATGTTTTAGGACACCCCTCCGAATCATTGAATTCAGGTGTTCCAATCACTTCCTCGGCCACAGGTGTATAAAATAATTAAGCAAACATTTGTGAAAGAATAGTTGGCTCTCAGGATCTTAGTGAATTCAAGCGTGGTACCGTGATAGGTTGCTGAGTCCATTTCTGAAATTTCCTCACTACTAAATATTCCACTGTCAACTGTTAGTGGTATTATAACAAAGTGGAAGCTATTGGGGACAAAAGAAACTCAGCCACATTAAACCACAGAGCGGGTTCGGTGCATGCTGAGGCGCACAGTGTGCGGAAGTCGCCAACTTTCTGCAGAGTCAATAACTAAAGACCTCCAAAGGTTGTGTGGCCTTCAGATTAGCTCAAGAACAGTGCATAGTGAGCTTCATGGAATGGGTTTCCATGGCCGAGCAGCTGACTCCAAGCCTTACATCACCAAGTACAATGCAAAGTGTTGGATGCAGTGGTGTAAAGCACGACGCCACTGGGCACTACAGCAGTGGAGACGAGTTCTCTGGAGTGACGAATCGCGCTTCTCTGTCTGGCAATCCGATGGACGAGCCAACAACAACAAATCTATCTGATGTTTAGTCTCCAGTGCTAGGTCATATTTGAATCTATTTCTATCCATGAGTTGTACTCTAATCTGTGGAGCCAGTGAGTTCTTGAAAACATGCTTGTAAGACTCATCCTTGCCAGATTCCCTGAGATATCTGCTCGCCTGACGCCTGAGCTACTGTCTCTGCTGTCTCTACCTTATCAGTCTGTCGTCTCCCTAACAAGGACAGTTACGTATGAAAAATAACTAGAGGTGGAAGGTCAGGAACACTTAACTAATGTTTAGGTAATGTTAAGGTAAGTCTTACCTTACCTTGTTACATCAATTATGCGCCCTAAGAATATTCTATAAAATTTTGTATTTTACTATTACTATTTTTGTTCGTCAAGGCAAATGTGCTCCATTCATGCTCCACAAGCTTTAACATGTAATTGAGACACATCTGAATTAAACTCAATGTTTAATTGATGAACTTAACAACTAAGTCATGTGAATGACTGAGAAATTTAATGACTTGTTGGTCTTTTCAATTCATTTATTATTTGTGTTTAATTTCCAATAATATTCTCTTCTGTAGAACTTCAGTATAGGAAATATCTTTTTGTTTAAAACTTTTCTACATGTTTCCTCCACCTTCTATGTTGTGATATGTTCTAAGAATTACAAATAACTACACATTGTAAACAAATGAAAATGAACAATTGCTGCAATGTATGTGTAGAGGGACAAAACGCTAGCTTAGCAGACAGGTAAGGCACACTGAAAACATGGTGTGGAGCTTCTCATTATATAGCCCTCTCTATAACCGTATGTTCTGTCACAGGTTTGGAGATCTATGTTCCCATCCCCATACCTTCTGTCATAGATATGGGGCCCAGAAATGATATAATATCTGGGTACACGATCTTTTCTCCTTTCCCACCAAGTAGTATCTAAGTCCTACAATATATCTCAGTCGCATATGCTTTTAGTTGCATGCCCTTTTTGACCCATCCCTATTACACACATTTCACAGAACACTTCTGAGAGGGTCATCTTTCTTGTCCTGTCAACTTTGGTCTTAGGCAGAGGGTAAAAGCAGCACCTCAGAGTTTAGTTTAACACTCACATCTCTAGGAATGTTACATGCTTATACAAATGTCTAAAAAACATAAGACGTAACATACTGATAGATGATACATTGAGTAAATGATACATTCTTACTCAACATATGTGTTACTATGTGGTCTTTCCTGCCATATAGTGATCACTGAAATTTCTTCTCTCTGTTCGTAGCTAATCAGTCTTTATATTCATGTTCTACAACCTATAACTCGTTGCTGCTCTCAAAAACACCAGAAATGTTTTAGATCTAACGTTTGAAAAAATGTGGAGACAAACATTCACACATTAAGTAGATTTTACTTACCAAGCAGCCACGGTAAAAGTGATACTAAAGGAAAGTAAAACCCACCTCCTTCCTCTTTCTGTAGCAACGCTGTGGTTTTCTCTCCAGAAAATAGCAGGAAATACTTGCAAAATGAATAACTGAGTAGGTTGTCCACAGCCTCTGTGTCTATCACTATTATTATAAATATCTCTGCCTTACAGAAATAAATCTTCTCATTTGTCTTGTCTAGTGTTAGTTACTGTGTTGTGTAGTGTCTTGTCTTGTAATTTGTTTATTGTAATTGTGTTTTTAGCACTGTGCTTTTTAGGTATGTGGATGAATGACAATAAACATACTTGAACTTGAACATGGTGTCTAAACCTAACCAAGTGTTTTTGGTGCCTAAACTTAACCGAACTGCAACCGGAGGGCAAATGATGTAGTAAGCGTGTCACATAAAACATGCGTAAATGCGACTTGAAAACAACAAGAACTGTGGACACAGAAAACAGTAGACTTTCCTACTGTGCTTGTTGTTAGACAGATACTCATAGATTTGTTAGGTTTTTATTTCCATTGATTTCAAAAGACATGTTCTGCATGCTGACTGACAGAGCGGGTGCTATAACATCATTTTCGGTTCACACATCAATTTTTTGCACAAAGAAGATTTTCAAAATAAAACAGCACAAACGCACGACTTGGTGTTCTCTCCATGTAGACCATCGTGTTGCTGTATCAGGACATATGAGGACTTGTCCTGGTCTGATCTGAGGTCATTATCATTGTTACAACATGGACACTTTCCACAGACTAGCCAATAGTCAAGACTGTTTAAACCGAGTCAAGACAGCACTGTCTGTCCAGCCTTGCTAATGTGTCCTCTCACAGTCCAAAGACATACAGGTTACCTGTCCTGGTGAAACCCACTTCAATGTGATGTGGATGTTACTGAGATTCTGATGTCAGTTGTGCACAACCTGTCAGTTATTTTGTTAACTGGCGATGTGATGTTTAAAGACCATTGTTCTACTCTATATTATAAATGCATGAAAAATAAAGCCCATTTCCTGCCAACTGCTTGAGAAAACCACAACAATGCTACAGAAAGAAAAGGGAGGAGGTGGGTTTTGTGAGTAATAACCGTTAATGTGCTGATCTCAGATGACCAAGATCTAAAATGGAGGAATCACTTTTACCGTGGCTGCTTGGTAAGTAAGAATCTACTTAATGTGTGAATGTTTGTCTCCAAGTTGTCTCAAAGATTACTGATAAAACATTTCTGGTGTTTTTGAAAGCAGCAGCGAGTTACAGAGTGAATAACAAGACTGATTCAACCCAACAGCATCAACACATCAAATACATTTTAGCTACGACAAGAGAGCAGGAATGTCACTTATCATTATTTGGTAATATGTCAGCAAAGAACAATAAGACATACCTTATAACAAGTAGTTCCAGTAGTTTTGAATGTGTAATAAAATGTAATAAGCCGTATTTTGTATCAGGCCAAAACTATAAATATGTTCTTTATTAGACATTAGACAAACAGTTATACCCTTATTACACCTAAATTACGCTGTTTAATTATTAATTAAGCTTGTTAGACCCGAAAGATTCTATATTTAGACACTATTATATCAAATTATACTCCAAATTAGAAACCAAACCCACAATGACTACAGTAATAACTGCTCGCTGTTACTTGATCTACTTAAGGGTTAATTGATGCACAAATTTGCATATATTAGAACACAGGTAACATGTTGATTTTCAATTAATGTATTTATTAATTGACTGTTTATTGAAGTATATTAAAGTTTAATTAAAACTAGACTAAAAAGGTTGGTTATGAGTTTGCTTTTGAAAATCTCAACACTCTCTGCTGCCCTCCAGTCTTCAGGATGGCTGTTTCGGAGACGCCGGAGATGATTTTTTGTCCTGACTTTAGGGATAATTAAAATCAGAATCCGCTTTATTGTCAGGTATGTCTATGCATACGAGGAATTTGACTCAGGATTGTACATTGCTCACAATGTGCTTACTCATACAATGATACAATAACACAATAATACAATAATAATAATAAATCAGACACAGGCTACAGTGTAGACCACACAAAAATATATACGCTATGAACAAAACAATACAGACATATTGACAAATAGTGCAGTGATCAGAGTGCAAAGGATGCAAGAGTAAAATGTTATTATAATTATTATGTACATGTCAGAGTGACACTGTGAGTCAGAGTCAGCTGTTCATCAGAGTGATGGCTTCTGGGAAGAAAATGTTCCTGAGTCTGTTAGTTTTGGCGTACAGTGCTCTGTAGCGCCTATCAGAGGGGAGAAGCTGGTTGTGTCCGGGGTGAGATGGATCTGCAGTGATGTTTCCTGCCCGTTTCCTGACTCTGAAAATGTTTAAGTCCTGAATGGAGGGCAGGTTGGCACCAATTATTTTTTCTGCAGTCCTGACTGTCCGTTGTAGTCTGCTCCTGTCCTTTTTGGTGGCAGATCCAAACCAGACAGTGATGGAGGTGCAGAGGACAGACTGGATGATGGCTGTGTAGAACTGGATCAGCAGCTCCTTAGGCAGGTTAAACTTCCTGAGCTGACGCAAGAAGTACATCCTCTGCTGGGCCTTCTAGATGATGGTGTCAGTGTTGGGCTCAGGTCCTGGGAAATAGTGGATCCCAGAAACCTGAAGGATTCCACAGCAGACACAGGGCTATTGAGTATGGTGATGGGAGGCAGAGTGGGGGGGCTCCTCCTGAAGTCCACGGTCATCTCCACAGTTTTGAGCGTGTTAAGCTCCAGGTTGTTCTGACCGCACCAGAGAGCCAGCTGATCAACCTCCCGTCTGTAGGCCGACTCATCACCGTCCCGGATGAGGCCGATGGCAATGAGTTTGACAGATGGGCCTCTTGAGGTGCAGTCGTTGGTGTAGAGGGAGAAGAGCAGTGGGGAGCGCACACACCACTGGGGGGGCGCCAGTGCTGATAGTCCGGGTGCTGGATGTGATGTTCCCCAGTCTCACCTGCTGACTCCTGTCAGTCAGGAAGTCTGTGATCCACTGACAGGTGGAGGCTGGCACAGTGAGCTGTGTGAGTTTGGTGTTGAGGATGTCTGGGATGATGGTGTTGAACGTCGAGCTGAAGTCCACGAACAGGATCCTTGCATATGTCACTGGAGAGTCAAAGTGTTGCAGGATGTAATGCAATCTCAAGTTGACTGCATCATCCACAGACCTGTTAGCCCTGTAGGCAAACTGCAGGGGGTCCAGCAAGGGGCCTGTGATGTCCTTCAGGTGGGCCAACACCAGTCTTTCAAAGGACTTCATGACTACAGATGTCAGGGCGACGGGCCTGTAGTCATTAAGTCCAGAGATTGAGGGTTTTTTGGGGACCGGGATGATTGTTGAACATTTGAAGCAGGAGGGAACTTCACACAGCTCCAGTGATTTGTTGAAGACCTGTGTGAAGATGAGGGCCAGCTGGTCTACGCAGATTTTCAGACAGGATGGAGACACACCGTCTGGACCAGGAGCCTTCCTGATCTTCTGCTTTTGGAAGAGGTTGCTCACGTCCTCTTCACAAATCTTCAGCCACCCCTGCCACCCATCCTCTCTGATCTGGGGTCAGAGAGGGGGGGTGGAAGCGTTTTGAGAGGGGGAAGGTGATTGTTTGAAGATGGTGTTGGAGCAGGGGAGAGGTGTGACTGTGGGCTTTTCAAACCTACAATAAAAGCCATTCAGCTAGTCTGCCAGTTGTTGTGTACCAGCAGTGTTGGGGGATGGTCTCTTGTAGTTAGTGAGTGTCCGCAGACCTCTCCACACTGAAACAGGATCGTTGGCTGCAAAGCTGTTATTTAGATTTTAGGTGTAGCTCCTCTTTGCAGCTTTTATCACCCACTTCTGAAGGCCTTTGCTTTGGTCTAACAAAGCTGCCTGAGTTTTGCTGTGAACCAGGGTTTTTGGTTGTTGTATGTGCGGAAGGTTTTGGTCGGCACACACATGTCCTCACAAAAACTGATGTAAGATGTCACAGTTTTGGCCCTCTACTAGAAGGCCTGAGGACTCGAGAGGGTTTATTAGTTAGGAGCAAATCTAAGGTTCTACCAAGAACAGTAAGAGTTTTTGTAAACCAGGTAGACAGGTAGCCATTGCAATCGATGCAATGTGTGCTCTCTTTCTTGTCCTGGTTAACTAATTGACCAGTAAAGTAATTGAGCTGTATTCTTTTTAAGAAGACAAGAAACCAGAACATTACAGTTATGCAGGTAATAGCACATTAGTGTCTTTGTGTTGGCTTCAGAGAGAATTGTAGAGTTATGTTTTTAATGTGCGGCTCAAAACTCAGATCTGAATCAAAGACAACTTCTAGTTTTTGTTATCGTATCGTATCGTAGTTTCGCATTAAGTTTGTCTCTGAGCTTTAGCTTTAGAGTCATCAGGAGACATGTCAATGTAAAGTGTGTCGTCAGCATAGCTATGGAAATTTGTGCCGTGCCTCCTGATAACATTTCCAAGTGGCAGTATGTAGAGGTTAAAAAGTCTAAGACCTCAAATTGAACCCCACAAATATTTAGCATTAGCATTCATCCATACTTAACAAAAAATTCTCTATCAATAGGATACAATTTGAACCAGTTAAAAACAGTACCAGAGAAGCCAATCAGATTGTGAAGTCTATTTAAAAGAATCAAGGGATCTACTGTATCAAACAACCAGATTGGTATTACATTTAACTAATTTTAGAAAATCTTCCCTTAGAATTTTACTTACGGTGAGTGAAAAATGTTTTTTCATGCACTGGTCAAGTTTGGGTAAGCAGGATAAGACGTTGACAACAGATGGATGTTATTTCCAGATCTAATATCAATGTGTGGCTGTTTTTCTGTTCACTACAAGCAGGTTGTTCTGTCTGGTGTAAAGTCCAGATGTCTTGTCGCATGTAAAACCTCAAACCAACCTGAGTGTGATTTCTCTTTAGTTCTGACCTCACTGCTGAGCTGCACAACAAACCAAGGTGAGAAAACTTCTTCTGTCACAGCTGAAAAGTTATTCTCTCCCTGACAGAACAGTCAGTGTTTAGGACAGTGTTTGGGGAGGGAAACAGCCACTTTACAAATACAATAAAACACTGGATGCAGTTTTGATGGCCACAGTGTTGCAGACTGGAGCCAAAGCTAAAACCGCTGGTATAAAAATGTAATTCAGAAACAAGAGCTGCACTACAGCTACCAGGGAAGCGGAAACACCTAATATTTTGTATGTATAGTATACAAGATTTTAGTTCTGCTCCTTCTCATTCCATGTGTCCGTGTCTGTCAGACAGTCTGAAGGGGATTCTACCATATCAGCAGGGCAATAATGTCATGTATATCAGAGTATAGGGCAGGTAAACATTTTAAAAAAGACAAATACATGCTGACACACAGGGTCTATTAAAGTTTAGGAGTTTATAACTGAATTAAAATTAATGAATTTAAGAATCTGCAGATCTACAGTGAAGAAAGGACAGCTTTTTTCCAAATAACATCCAAATTACTCAAGCTCAGCTCTTTTAATCAGGTTTTGAATTTTAGACATGTTTTGAATTTTAGACATTTTTTATCAATTTTACTCAGTATAAGTTGTTCATAAAAATATAATCACTGTATTTCAAGTACAAGTAATAGACAGTGAAATTATTTCTTCATCAGGGCAGTAATTCATAGTGTGTTCTTCTAAAGTTTCTTATAGGTTGCTCTAGCCAAAGAAATTAACTCATCCTT
Organism: Micropterus dolomieu; assembly: GCF_021292245.1. NCBI lineage: Eukaryota > Metazoa > Chordata > Actinopteri > Centrarchiformes > Centrarchidae > Micropterus > Micropterus dolomieu. Next base: position 33,642,876 of record NC_060161.1, read on the forward strand.
GGGGCCTATTTTCCACTAAATATTATCCTAGCAACCAAACCAAGTGCACTGATCAGTAAGAAGAGAGCTGTCACTAACAGGCGTGGCTAAGGTGGAATTTGGGTATTGGGCTATTTCAGAGAAAGCAAGGTAGGTTTGGATGAAGACGATTAGAAGCTAGCCTAATCTCTTTGACACCAGCATAAACAGTCAATAGGGTAATGCCCATAGGCCTGGAGGATCGAACCGTTTAACACAGAGAGCTCGACCAGTACCTCGTGGACAGGGGTAACTCGGGATCTAACATGCTTTACACAAATAAAAACATTTCCACCATTAAATAATACTGCTGTAAAGGCAGAAATTGGTGCAGAAAATTCCCCCAGAATGCAAAAAATGAAGTGTAACAAACAAAATGATTCCCAGCTTAATATTTATCCCCAGCAACTTAAGTTTGACTCAAAGTTTAACTCAGAGCCTGAAACACGGGGATCAGTTCAGCAGTACGAAGCATAGAAAGAGACAATGTAGGAATATGAGGAATGGTTCAGGGTTTGCCAGATATGAACAGGTTTTGGGCCCAAATGCAGATAATTTGACCAGCAAGCTGAGCTTAATCATTTATTAAACGGTAAAAACTATGTGATCAAACTTACAGAAAAACATAATCTAGACAATGCAACTGAGGAAGTCAGGAAAGGTAGGTAATCCATGGTAACAAAAGGCAAAAATCCAAATGATACAAGCAGTTGTGAAAAGAAACTGGTGTTAGCAGTAGAACCAAGCAGAACCAACAACACAAGTGCAAAGTTCAACAGACACGAACATTCGAATATTCGATCGTTCGGGTACACATTAGATTTTTAATTTTGAGATTCGAATGTAGAGGTATTTTTCGCACCTGACCTCTGCTCAAAGCAGTGACCGTAATGCTCCAGTTTGCATCAAAGGGAAAGGGTTAGGGTTCAATATTAAGCCCTCAGCTGTGTGGGAGCAAACTGAATAATGACAAGAGCAGTGTGCCAGTTATGGGGTTTATTAATTTTAGACATTTAAATCATTAGGCTGTATTAGGCCAACTGAAGAAGAACTTGTAGTAGGCTATGAGTTAAAAGTTAAAAGTGAACTTTGCATAATAACGCGTTTTAATCCCGCTACCGGAAATAGCGCTGATCCCGTCTGCTCTCCTTGGACGTCCGTTGGTCTGATATGTTCCTAAATTCTGTTCTGGACCAGCTCAGTTCAGCCTCTCAGTCTTGACTCTCAGGTAGGTACGGTTCCAACCTGCTCTGCAGAGCAGCCACCAACTCGGCTCAGAGCAGTGGATAAGATGCATGCCTTTTGTGTGAGATTCTTGGGTTCAATTCCCCAATGTGACACATCCACCATTGTGTGCCTAAGCAACACACTTAACCCCTCATTGCTCCAGAGTTGCGTGTCCTCTGACATGTATTATAATTGTTGGTCGCTTTGGATCAAAGCATTCGATAAATGTACAGTATGTGTTCGCCAGCTCAATCTCCCATCCCTTCAACCTTGCAGTAAATATTTGTCTTTTATCTAACTCCTCATTCTCTTAGTCCTGCACTAGCCTAGACATAACACAGTTAACAAAGTTAATAATAAATTGCTGTTTTAGTTAAAAAACTGCCAGAATGTGGAGAACATAATTATTTTCTAAAATGTAATTGATCATCTCTAACCACATCTCTATGTCTCTTCCTCCAGCCTCTCTGACTGTGAGTCCCAGCAGCTCTCAGCTGCTTGAAGGACAGTTTGTCTCTCTGAGCTGTGAGGAGGACGACAGCTCTGCTGGATGGACACTGAGGAGGAACACGAGTGAAGAAGGGCTGTCTGAGTGTGGAGCTGACTGGGGAAAATCAGCTGGTTCTTCCTGCAACATCAGCTTCATCCTGCCATTGGACAGCGGAGTTTACTGGTGTGAGTCCAGAGAGGGAGCAACCAGTAACACCATCAACATCACTGTCACTGGTAAGATCAGACTGTGGAGTTAGTGTTGATGAAGCTGTGTGTAAATGATGAAATGCTGTAGTTTGTCTCTGTGTTGAGGTGGACCAGTGATCCTGCAGAGTCCTGTCCTCCCTGTGATGGAGGGACATGATGTCACTCTGCACTGTAAAACAGAGACCCCTCCCTCCAACCTCCCAGCTGGTTTCTATAAAGATGGCTCCCTCATCAGGACTGAGCCTACAGGTCACATGATCATCCACCATGTTAACAAGTCTGATGAAGGCCTCTACAAGTGTAACATCAGCGGTCGTGGAGAGTCTCCATCCAGCTGGATCTCTGTCACAGGTGAGGAGGTCAAAGATAATTCTCAAACTCAAACTTCTACATTGATTGCAAAGAAACAAGAGTTTAGAATTTATTAGTGTTTAACCCACCGTTTGATATTTGAACTTTGCCTAAACCAGTCAGGATTTGCACAATGTGAAACAGGGTTTGGGCCCAAATGCAAGAAACTGAGAATTGCTTGTTCAGTTTGCAATGTTTAATCCAAAAATACCAAAACAGAAAATAAGGCTTACATTAACTGAGTTGCAGGCAAGTCCAAATGTAACAGAAGATAGATGGCTGTGCAGTGAATAAACCTCACCCTACAACACTGAGGCGACCAAGACTAGCGCCCATGGGATTTAGCCTCCTCGTTAGCCAGCCTCCTCCCTTACCCAAGGTTGCCGGTTCAAGTCAGGAGTAGTACAACCTCGGGGAGAACCGTTACGCAAACACAGGTAAAAAGTCCATCAGGTAATATCCAGCAAGGACATTCAAAACATCACAGAATCAAGCAGGGACACTCAACTAACAATGGCAATGAACATAACAGAAGTCAATATACACCAATATCACTGCCATATCATTATGACCACTGACAGGAGAAGTGAATAACACTGATCGTTTTGTTACAATGGCACCTGTCAGGGTGTAGGTTATATTAGGCAGCAAGTGAACATTGTGTCCTCATAGCTGATGTGTTAGAAGGAGGAAAAATGAGTAAGCGTATGGATTTGTGTGACTTTAACAAGGAATAGGTGTCGGTCGGACCACCGATGAAGAACCAGTAGCAGGTGTCAGACAATTGACTATAACCTGGGGGAGCCGGGGATCAGGCAGGTGTCTAGTCGCGGCAGCGCTAACCGGAGGATGTTGGCTAGCGTGCAGCTATCAGGCTGAGAAACATGCTGGCTGCTAATAGACCGGGGAACAGGCTGGTTACTAGCTGGCTGAGCACTACTGTGCAGATTTATTTTATGTGCCATTAATTACATTTTTTTGTACATTTTAGTGAAAGCCACCCCTCCTCCTGGTTCCTCCTCCACTTCCTCACCCACCTCACCTCCCGGTTCCCCCTCTCCTCCTCTCTCCGTTCAATATTTCTGTGTGCTGGTTCTACTGGTTCCACTGATTCTACTTGTTCTACTGGTGAGACGATGCATTCATAGGAAACCTAAAGGTTAGACACAGACACAAAACACACAAATTGTTTTCCACAATTTATTTACGGCCATGTGCTGCAGTTCACATTTTACTGCTGATATTTACATTTCTGGACGTACAAATAATTTACAAACTGTTTCTTAAAGTCAGAAGTCCATCAGGATTCTCATAAATTACATTGCTGCTGTTATTAAAACAGTCTCACAGGGTCCATTTAGTAAGCTTTTAAATTTCTGCTCCTTTTGGTTCATTCAGCTGCTGAAGAAGAAGTTGGGGAGGATGACATCACATACAGTCATGTCAAAATATCACATCACCTACAGCAGCCAATCAGACACAGCAAAGGTAATCATGTTTTATTGATTCTTTTTTTCAGGTAAGTATTACACTTGTATGTTGTTTCTCAAATAAGTTGCTTTGCGTCCATACTGCCTGTTGCAGACCCTCTCACCGCAGGGGGGTTTGGAACTAGCCTACTGGTGGGACCGGGTCCCCCTGGGCAGGACCATGTTGCATATCTCAGTCTTCAAAGACGCCTCCCTGATGGGCTGGGGCAAAACCTGCCTCTCTTAGGCAGGGGGGGGGAAAGGGGAAAGCATTCTGGGGCCCAGCTGCTAGGGGGGCCTATGCAGTCCAGCACTAACCCCGGACTCACACAGGTGGCATGTGCGGCGCGTTGCGGCTGCTGTACCTAATCGCTGCCATTGTTGTCAATGCTTGTGCTCACACTAGAAGCGCCGCAACGCGTCCTAGAAGCGGCTCTCTGTAGCCGGCCTATTTTTGACGGAAGACACGTCAAGCAGCACAGAGCAGTTGAGCCATGCAGGAAGTCTTATTCTGAAATGCCCCAGGTGGGAAATTCAGCCCTGCAGGGAACTGGAGGAAAACGGCTCACAGAGCGCTGTGATCGGTAGCAGAAGCACACAAAAGGATGCTTCTGAAACGTTTCCAGTGTGAGTTGACGCAGGGCTGAGGACGGGTCAAAACCATGGCGCAGCCATAACGCGGCGCACATGCCGCCTTGTGTGAGTCAAGCATAATGATGTTCATTCTTAATATAAGCAAAGATAACGAAATTTAAATTTTAATTACTTCCTAAAATAACAACAGATTTTTTAAATATGTAATGTTGCTTAAGTAAAATATAGCCTGTTTCATAATGAAAATATCCTCTCCTGAAAATGGTATGAGTAATGTTTGTTGTACTCTACATCAAAACATAAAAAAAATACGCCGCATGCAGGCCATGTATGTGTTTATGTAGGAAAAAGAGAGAGAGCACAGCATGCCTTGACATGAGTAAATGATGGGCAGGCCTGCTCTCATTGTGGTGGGCGGTCTGTGGCAGGCCCACATGCCTCTCCCCATAAAAGTGGAAATGTAGAGTTTCCCACGGTGTGGAAGCTCTACATTTAATAGAACAAGGTTAATTTAGATGTCATAACTCAAACAAAAATTACAAGCCCACAAAGTTTGTGAATTTGAGTATCTCTGACTTGATGGAATCACAAGTTAGGAACATTGAAAGGGTTTTTTGACAGAACACATTTCCTCCTCTTAACTTCAGCAGTTATCCAAATGATTTTCTTCAAGGATTTTTAGATGGCTTTCTTAGATCTCTTCAGTTCTCAAGATAGAAAGCTCCTGGCCCTCTGGTCTGAAAATCTAACCTATCTGCCGTACAAATATGTGCAAACACTGCAATTATTCTCTCCAGTTGTTTAGAACACTTGGCCTGTGAGGCTGGTAATTTTTAAACTTGGGCAATCACATTTGTAAATACTGCAGTACAAATGCAGCCATGTAAGCACAAGCTCTTATAAATTGATCCAAAGTCTGTGCTGTATAGCTGGGTGCTCATTCTATTGACTTTTGGGTCATCTTTTTTTCCATCAAGCTCCATCAGGACCTTTTGCACAAATTCAAAGGTGAATTGCAGCCTTTTCAGATATTTTAGTTTGAGTGTGTATGGCTGTGGCTCAGGAGGTAGAGCAATGTTGCCCATTGATCAGAAGATCAGCAATTCAATCCCCGGCTCCTCCAGGCTGCATGACGAAGTGTCTTTGGGCAAGATACTGAACCCCAAATTTCCCCCGATGACTGTTCCATCGGTGTATGAATGTGTGAATGTTAGTTTCTGTTAGGCTCAGTGTATAAATGTGGGTGAATGCGTTGTAGTGTAAAAGCGCTTTGAGTGGTCGCAAAGACTAAAACAAATATTAAAAAAATGCTGGACAAATACAGAGCATTAAAACTTAAATAGGCGTAAATCACACAAGCTCTCATGTAGCGCAACCTTCCCCTGTGGAACTGTGAGCTTTATCAGAGGTGCTGAAGTTAATATGTGTGTGGAATTGTGGTGAGATTTAGTGTTTTCATTCAATTTTATTTTGCACCTGCTTGTCAGTCATCCTAACATGCTGTCCCAAATGGTTTTCTGTGTCGGTCAGATGTCAAGGTTAGGAAATGGTACGGTCCATTTTAGGCATATTTTAAGATTCTTGAATAAAAGCCATGAATATGGGAAATATATTTAATATTTACAAATACTGGTAAGAAAGACCTCCCTGAACTGTTGTTTTTGCCTCTTTTGGGGGGGTCCAATACTTAATTAGGGGGGTCAAATCCACCTAACCCCCCGCGTAATTCGAAACCATGCGTACTGTATATCAAAAAATATGGGAAACGTTGTACTTTTATGTGTTTTGCTGAAACGCATTAATTGAAGGTGTGTGATAGTCTGTAAAAATTCTGTACTAACACCCCTTTGTGCAGGATCGTGTCATGAAACAGGACTTGAGCAAGCTCCTCGAGTCCTTCACAGTCCATGGTGTTCGGCTCTTTATCTCTGGGCCAATCCTCGGCCTCCACACCTGCCTGCATTTAACCTGTAGAACCGGTGACGTAGATTTTATTGACAATTTTGAGCTCTTTTGGAAAGGCCCCTCTTTCTTTTATGTAATGGCACCCATCCAAACACAATCTGGAACTCTACCTCATTTACATCGACATATTGATTCACTTTGGATTTTACTTTTATAAAGGCAATCATTTTGTATTTTGTGTGACATCCTGATATGTTTACATTGCAATATGGGTTTTGAGAGCATAATTGTGAAATTTGAGTATCTTTTCTGTATAAAGTATTGTTTTCGTAAACTGAAAAAAAAAAATTTAATAGTGGGTAAATTTGAGGACATCATATTTGGCCCCTTTTCTTTAAAAGATGGTTATTTATTGTGTTGCAGTCAGAATTAGATTTGGGTCAGTGAAGATGGCTACAGAAAGTGAGGGCATTTTAATAGGAAAGCACATTATAAATTATGTGGATATTCAATTTCAATTAAATTTTATTTATATAGCGCCAAATTACAACAACAGTTATCTCACAGTGCTTTTCATAAAACAGCAGGTCTAGACCGTACACTGGGGGGGAGAGAGAGAGAGAGAGAGAGAGAGAGAGAGAGAGAGAGAGAGAGAGAGAGAGAGAGCCTACACAGTATACACACAGAGGTACAGACAGTAAAGGTGATGTTGCTATAGACTAAATGAAAAATGGTACAGATATTTATAGTAGTGTTAATGATAATAATCGTAATTTTAATGATTATAATAACAATAACAACAATAGTAACAATAATTGTAGCAGAGGGTGTCGAGCAGGAACACGGGGGCAGCAGGTGACTCGCAACCACAGATCCAGACTCCACAGCTCCAGAGCCAGAAAACCTGCAGGAAGTGATAGGAGGAGACAGGAGAGGGACAAGAAAGCACAAGACCAGAAAGGGGAGAAGTCGAGTTAGTAACATGCATTAATGGGATGAGGTTGCATACAGAGGGAATGAAAGTAGAGGAGAGAGGAGCTCAGTGCATCATGGGAAATCTCACGGCAGTCTAGGCCTATAGCAGCATAACTAAGGGATGGTTCAGGACACACCTGAGCCAGCCCTAACTATAAGCTTTATCAAAGAGGAAGCCTACTCTTAAATGTGGAGATGGTGTCTGCCTCCTGAACCCAAACTGGAACCTGGTTCCACAGGAGAGGAGCTTGATAGCTGAACGCTCTGGCTCCTAGTCTACTTTTGGAGACTCTAGGAACCACAAGTAACCCTGCATTCTGGGAGCGCAGTGCTCTGGTGGGGTAGTAAGGTACTATGAGCTCTTTAAGATAAGATGGTGCCTGACCATTAAGAGCTTTGTAGATCAAAGATAATTCCAAGATTCCTCACAGTGGTGCTGGAGGCCAGGGCGATGCCATCAAGTGAAACTATATCTTTAGATAATGCGTCACGGAGGTGCTTGGGCCCCAGAACAATAACTTCAGTTTTATCTGAGTTTAACATTAGAAAATTAAAGGTCATCCAGGTTTTAACATCCTGAAGGCACATTTGAAATTTAGCTAACTGATTAGTTTCATCTGGCTTGATTGATAGATATAACTGAGTATCATCTGCATAACAATTTATGTTTATGGAATATTTCCTGATAATATTGCCTAAAGGAAGCATATATAAAGTGAAGAGGATTAGTCCGAGGACAGATCCTTGAGGTAAATAAGACTTAAATAAGACTTAAACCAGTTTAGAGCGGTTCCTTTAATGCCAATGAAATGGTACTGTCTCTGTAATAGGATCGGATGGTCAATGGTATCAAATGCAGCACCAAGATCTAACAAAACCAGTACAGAGACAAGTCCTTTGTCTGATGCAATAATAAGGAGGTCATTTGTCATTTTCACCAGTGCTTTCTCTGTGCTATGATGAGCTCTAAATCCCGCTCTGTAGAAAGTCACATAGCTGTTTAGCAAATGCTTTCTCCAGGACCTTAGTGAGAAATGGAAGGTTAGATATAGGTCTATATTTGGCAAAAACATCTGGATCAAGTTTGGGCTTTTTCAGAAGAGGTTTAATTACAGCTATTTTAAAGTACTGTGGTACATAGCCTGTTGATAGAGATAGATTGATCATATCTAGTATAGAAGTGCTGACTAAGGGTAAAACTTCTATAAGCAGCCTAGTCGGGATGGGGTCTAAGAGGCAGGTTGATGGTTTAGATGAAGAAATTATTGAAGTTAGTAGGTAAAGATTGAGGAAAGCAAAGCAGTCTAAACATATATCTGGTTTTACAGCTGTTTCTAAGGTTCCTGAGTTTAGAGATAAGTCGGTGCCAGTTGAGGGCAGGTCTTGGTGAATTTTGTCTCTAATAGCTAGAATTTTATCATTAAAGAAGCTCATGAAGTCGTAACTACTGAGAGCTATGGGAATACTCGGCTCAATAGAGCTGTGACTCTGTCAGCCTGGCTACAGTGCTGTGGTTGTTCCTATTTTCCTCTATTAATGACGAGTAGTACGCTGCTCTGGCATTACGGAGGGCCTTCCTATAAGTTTTAAGACTATCTTGCCAAATTAAACAAAAATTTTCCACTTTGGTAGAACGCCAATTCCTCTCAAGTTTCCGTGATATTTGCTTTAATTTGCGAGTTTCAGTATTATACCATGGAGCTAACCGTCTTTGTTTTATTATTTTCTTTTTTAGAGGGGCTACAGAGTCGAGTGTCATTCGCAGCGAGCCTGCAGCACTATCAACAAGATGATCGATTTGGGAGGGACTGAAATTAGCATAGAAGTCCTCCATTACTTTGTGATCTGATAATGGAATCGCATCCTTAAATTTAGCTACAGCACTATCAGACAGACATCTTGACTGTTGTCTTTTACTCAAACATTACATTTAGCTGACGCTTTTATCCAAAGTGACTTACAATTGCTAAGTATGTCAGAGGTCGCACACCTCTGGAGCAACTAGGGGTTAAGTGTCTTGCTCAGAGACATATTGGTTTATTGGGGAATTGAACCCAGGTCTCTCACACCAAAAGTATGTGTCTCCTCCACTGCCCCATCATCATTGATGCCAGATATCCATTTATCTGTTTGTTTTAATGTAAATAATTATGGTTAAGTAATTATAAATAAAACCGAAGACGGACTCAACAGACCAAACTACTAATACTGCACTTGGTTGTTTCCACTCTGCTGATCTAAACCACAGCAGCAACTTCCGCCTGTTTATTCCAGTGAACTTTGGTCTGAAGCTTGTGGTTTCACACTATAGTGTGGTCTGCTTAGCTGATGGTGATGTGTCTTTCCATTTTGTTCCTTGTACTGAAATTGTTTTAACAGAAGATAAATACCCTGCAGTTATATTTGGTCTTTCTCTTTTCACAACAGTGGCATTTATAAAGTCTATAATAAACACATAATAATTCTACCTGAAAAGGGAAATTCTTTCTATAGCAGTAGTATCATTGTGTGTTGCAGTACTACTAGTAGTGCAAACAGCCAAATATACTAATAGTACTGGTATTATTTGTAGTACCTGCAGTAATGTAATTAGTATTTGTTTTATTTTCCAGAGAGTGAACCAGTCTACTCAGCAGTGAGAGGAGCAGGAGACGTCAGTTATGGACAAATAGTCATCAGACCACAAAGGACGAGAGGTACAGCTGCTCTTTATTTGTGAACTTTGGATAGAGCCAGACTAACTAACTGTTTCCCCCCGCCTCCTCTCTTTATGCTAAGCAAAAATAACCACTATAAGACTCAAGATAAGTCCTACACCAGTCAGACCAGGAACACCAAGAAGTACAATTCAAGGGAAACAAATGCAAACACCATCATAATGATTCTCCATAACATTTCTAAAATGGGTGACACCAGTGTTGTTCCATAATTATGGCGCAAAAGAACTGAAAGCAGTCCAACAAAACTCTGTGGAGACTGGAGTCTCTAAAGTAATCAACATCTGTGATCTTGTGTTTAGTTTATTTATCTGGTGGAAATTAGGAATGATATGTAGAAAGGTAATTTTAAAAGAAGTAAGAGCAGACAAACACATAGAAGGTAATATAAATACAAATAGCTCGCTACTGCTGCAGCAAAGCTAACACTTTTACTCCATAAATTGGTGCAGAAAATGTCTTGAGAATGCAGGAAATTAAGAGTTTAATGCTCAAAATCTTCTGGGAGAGGGACCCTAGACCCCCACTCATACATTTTATCATCGAATACTGACCCTGGTCCAGTATGTTCGAATGTACCAGTGTTTACAACTTCCTCTCTCCCACTGCTCCGTGCATAAGTGTGAGCGCCTCCTGTTGCTGAGAAGAACTTTAAAGAGGTGGTATTATGCTCACTTTCAGGTTCAAAATCCTATTTAGGGGTTGTACCAGAACAGGTTTACATGTTTAATTTTCAAAAAAACACCTCTTTTTTTCATACTGCAAATTGCTGCAGCTCATCTTTTCACCCTGTGTTGAACACTTCGTTTTAGCTACGGAGTGATACATCTTGTCTCTAAATGATATTTATTGGGAGTTGCACATGCGCACTTCCTAGTTAAGAACTACTAGCCAAATCTAGTTAGAAGCAAGGTAGGGCGGGTCAGTGAGAAGCCAGTAAACACGGCTTTGGTTCAGCTGTCGGCTACATGTTGCCGACCAGCTTGGCAACATAGACTGGAGCAAGAGTTTCAGAGTGGTGAGTTATTAATCTGTAACGAATGTATCTATAATATCTTATGAACTGTTTGTGTGTTCAGAGTTTCCAGCAGAGCCAGAGGTCGTCTACTCTTCACTGAGGTAGACCTTCACACCTTCACACCAGTCCAACCGCTGATGTCCAGCTGGCCTGTAATCCATTTATTATACTTCACTGTTAAAGCTAAATTAGACAAACAGCTCAGATTTAGTGAATGATTTTAAATATTTGTGTATTTCATTGAAATATCAGTGACATGAAAAAAACTAAAACCAAATAATTGCTAAATTGTTAAAATACTTTTTTAAGTTACTCATTCCTGTTTCATTGTACTTTCATTCATATACTTCTACTGAACAGAGACTGATGATTACATCATGTTGTTTTGTTGTTAATGTAATAAATACACTTTTATTTATATTTTATTAATAGTTTTTGGACTCTTGTTGCTGCAGCAACTCTCAATGAACTTTGGTCTTGTTCTTGTTTGTCTCCTGTGGTTCTGTGGGTTTCACAAAACTGTTGGATGGAAAATGTGACTACGGTCTGGTTTCGCTGTGGCTAACCGAAACACCTCTGATACACACATCTTCAGTGTAAATGGCTAAGAATAATAAAAACCGCAACCGCAACACTGGAAACACTGAACAGCATCATTCAGCTTCAGTACAAAGTGTCAGTGTACTTGTGAAAATATACAGTTATCAGTACAGCAGCACTTGAACACACACTTCCATGGATACGTCCCAATTCTCTTCATTGCATCCTTTTCCTTGTCTCACAGTCCGTCCCACTGAAGACGAGAGGATAGAGGAAACAAGGAAACATGTTTTTTACAGAAATTAGACGTTCTTTCTTCTAAACCCTAATCTGATGCCACGTCTGTTTCTTCTGGATCAGCTTTCAGTTGCTTTAGATAGAGTTTGTATTTTCCGGTGTATGTACTGTCCTAATAATAATAAAGATACCCAACCCGATCTCATCTCAGGCGTCACATATACACACTTTGGAAAAGCCGCGGCTATTGTATTTTTAGATTTTGCGTGTGTGTGATACGCTGCAGTTTGCAGTGGTTTTGCAACACAAAGTGAGTACACCACTCACATTTTTGTAAATATTCGATTATATCTTCATGTTACAACAATGAAGAAATGACACTTTGCTACAATGTAAAGTAGCGAGTGGACAGCTTGTATAACTGTGTAAACTGTGTCCCCTCAAAATAACACGCTAGCAACAAAAATGAGTGCACCCCTAAGTGAAAATGTCCAAATTGGGCCCAAAGTGTCCCATATTTTGTGTGGCCAGCTTTATTTTCCAGCACTGCTTTAACCCTCTTGGGCGTGGATTTCACCAGAGCTTCACAGGTTGGAGTCCTCTTCCACTCCTCCATGACGACATCACGGAGCTGGTGGATGTTAGAGACCTTGGGCTCCTCCACCTTCCGTTTGAGGAAGCCCCACAGATGCTCAATAGGGTTTAGGTCTGGAGACATGCTTCAGTCCATCACCTTTACCCTCAGGGGTTCAGTGGAGCCTGAATATTATCTGCTGTTAAGGTTTTACGAGGGCTGGGTACGTTAATGCATTATTGTTGCATTAACGCGTTAATTAATTAATGCCGACTATTATTTTATCGCACATTAACACAGTTTTGTTTAAATTTGTTATTATTTTGAAAGTCCATTGCTCACTGGCTCTGAATACACATTTTTGCAGGGATGCTCTGCCATGTGAATTCCCTCCTGTTGATGTCCTGATAACTATTTAGATTCTGGAAACTCAGTTGAAGAAAAGAAACGTTAGTTCGCCAAACTTAAATGTGATAAGGTCACACTACCAATATGGAGCATTTAGCGTTGCAAAAAACCTCTGTCTGCATGGCTGAACACGCCCCTTTTAATGCGAACGCACACCAACTCCAATCAAGTTAACACCGACTCAACTAACCAACATCTTATTCACCGTCGTAGTATCGTTTAACTCCAGTGCAGTCAACCCTGAGTTTGCCTGATAACCCCGAGTTAACTCTGAGCTTGAACTCCCTTCGTAGCACAGGCCACAGGTGTGGTCACTTGTGTTTTATTGCTGTTTAATTACAGAACATTAATTTGAGTTTGGGGTGCACTAACTCCACAGATCTTTGGATTTAAAGTGGTGGGTGTATCCTCCCAGTTCGTCAGGTTCGATTGTGTTGTTGGTTTCCTACATCATCACAGTAACTTGTGAATGTGGTTGATGCCCACATGGGTCCCATTTTGTGTTGTTGGGTCATAGTGTGTTGCTGTTGGTGTATGGCAGCCTGGTTTGTGGCTGTGGCGCTCCACTTTTCAGTGGGTCACTAGTGTTATAGGCGTGTGGGTAAATGCAGTAACTTGGGTTTGATTTTGTGGTCTCTTTCACCTCATGATGGTGGCCAGCTGTGTGGAAGTGACACCCACTGATTTGGCTGCTGGCAGCTGTTTTTAAACCCAGTGCCGGTGTTGCCACCACAACTAATTTAGCACTTTATTTTTTTTGTACAGCACTAGGCACTTTTATTGGTTTCACTGCCTATATTTATTACTGTACTCTGTCATTATTCACAGTTTTTATTAGTTAATTTAAACCGGAAGCTGCCTGTCACATGACAGCATTCCCCTTCTAACGCAGGTAATTTAAACCCCCAGAGTAGCTGTTAGGGTTATTGTGCCAGGGCTGAAGTTGAGCGTGTGCTGTGCGTGAGCTGGGGACTATTATCTGGACTGTGCTGTACTAAGGTAGGGACGAAAAGACTGCTTGTTCTGTGGTCTGCTTCTGTGTTTTTTTATGCTCTTGTCAAGACTTTATTCCAAAAATATCCACAGACTACACTGCAAATGTTCACTACTGAGGATCCTTTAAATAAATGTTGCAAAAACACTTTTTTTGGCCTCTGTTGTTCCTGAGAGTGCAACACCAGATTAGTTATCGCTTTCATGTGTGATGGTTAGTTCCACATTTGACCCAAGTTCACACCTTTTTCTTAGGTAAGCAGCATATATCGAAGTGTAATAGATATAAATCCTTTTCTGAAGGTAGTAAAATCTATTCATTATATGGTGTAAATAATGGTTAAGCCTAGTGGGAGGGGCTACTGTCTTTAAAAGTCGCCGCTTTGGCCTGTGAGGGCAGTCTTGGCCTGGTTACAGAGGAGGTAACTAGTGAGTTGTATGTTGGGTTTTTGTGTAACTTTATTATTGAGTAAATTATAAATTCTTTTTTCAAATAGTTAATTTTTTGTTTCATTTTCTTTATGCAAGTTTATTTTTTCCACTGTTTGCACTTTGGAGGCCGGCATAATAAAAATCACGCCACGCTATTTTTCGACTACGCCTGTGTTTTCTCCTATTTTGAGGAGTTTGGAAGAGAACCCCACTACAGTTTGCTTCATATTTCTTGAAAAGTTGCCATGTGGGTTCTCTGAGCAACATTGTAGGGGCCTACTTATGTGCAAACCTGGATTATTGCACTTCCTCAGGGAGTGAGGTGTTTTTATGTCTTGTGGATTTATTTTGTAAATTCAGTATATCTAAACAAACAGCCATGGTTAGTCATTACCTAAGTTAAGTCCAGTTCATTCTTAAGATTAACTACAATGTTTCTAACTTGTCAGTGAGCTATATTTGGTCCACATTGACCTTGTGTGCGAGGTCCACCTGGCCTTGGAAGGCAGTCTTTAAAAGCTCCTGTACAAGCGTCAGAAGGGAGGCTTCTCGATTTGGTACTGCTGGACTTGCTGCCTCTCAGTAATCATAAACTCTCATAAACTAAAAAGCAACAAAAAGTATATTTGCATGTATTTCAATTAAAGTAATACATACGGTCATATAGTAAAACCTGTTCTGTATGTACATTGATGTAGAAATATGTTTTACACATTACATAGCTGGCTACAGACAAGAATCTCATAAAGTCATCTTTTCTGCATAAAAGTTATCTATGCATATGTTCCTAAAATATATAGTTTTTATGTGTTTATGAGTTGAGAACAGGCTCAGAAAACACATTGCTGAGTTTGATGGCAGGAAAGGCAACAGTTTCAGTCCACACCTCCTCCTCCTTCACCACAACCTCCCCCTTATGTGTGAAGGTTTTGGTATTGCTGGTTTCACAATGTTCAAATGTTTGTGTAATGGATATTAACAATATCAGTTCTTGAATGCAACTGTCTTTCTGAAATGCTGAGTGTAAAACAATTTTCTGTTCTGGGGATAATTTTTTTCAGCGTTTCGCTCACCTACCAAATGTCTTTCAACACCAATGACTTCATGAATGCAGCATTTCTGTTGCCAGTACTCTGAGCCTCCTGGAGCTCTTTAGAAAAGACCATCTTGCTTATCAAAATAATAACTTTAATTAAAATGAGTAAGGCTTACAGCTCCTTTGCGGGACCCCTGCAGTTTGCCTGAAACGGGTCAGCGATGATGATGCAGTCAACACTACATCATACAGCACCTGACTCAGGGACAAGGATCCTTTTTGTGGATTCAGCTCGGTGATCAACACCATCATCCCACGTAGGTTAATGAGTTAGTCTAGTTATCAGATCAGATATAGTCAGGCACAAATCTGTTAGTCTGGCGCTGTGGCGTTGTGATGCCTGATGGCTGACGGCACAAATGAGCCTCAAAAGCGCTTTGAGGCTCGGGGCTGAATGAGTCTGTGGCTGAAGGCTCAGCATAGAGAGG
>NC_060161.1:33658656-33670595 GCF_021292245.1 Micropterus dolomieu
TGTTCACAGTGGAACATTTATTTTCTATAGACGCACTCTGCAGCCTGTTCATCCCACTAATGATCAGTTATAAATATCCAACCAGCTTCCTCTGTAGCTTCGCTGGAATTAACCAGAAAAGAGACAAAACTCTGACGATCAAACAAAAATGTCTGACAGTAAATAAAAAGAGCTGTGGACACTGCAGCAGGTGCAACACGCTTCATTAAGCTACATTTAATAAGCTGCTACTTAAACAGCAGAATAAAGCATCAATAAGGCAGCACAGAGATCTAGAGACAATATAAACTCCACAGCAGCTGCAGCAGATACAAATACTGAGGTACAAGTAAAATATCAGATATTTTAAAAACAATCAGACTATAAAAGTACTTTGTTACAGTAAGGAGAGTAAATGTAGCTGGTTGCTTGCAGCCTCAGCACTGATGTATCACAGGGAGCTTCATGAACAGATTAACCAGCTGAGTTGTTGTTTTAGCTTGATATAGTAGGTGAGTTCGAGATGACGGCGGCTGAGTTTCAGTGATTTGATAGTGTAACGTGAGCAGCAGGGGCGGGATATAAAAACGGCGTCGTCAACAAATTCGCAAATTCTACCTGCATCAGCTACTGTGAGCTGATGTACAAATATTGATAGTGGTGGATATTTTGATGGACTTTTTTTAATGTTATGTATAAATCAGTCACTGCTGCCGGCTTCTTTTCTAACTGTGTAATCTGTGATTACAGTGAATAAAGTGAAAGTATTTTTACAGTAAGCTGCCAACTTTTGTGTCTCCATTCATTTCTAAAAGTGGATATTTACAAAATGATCGATACAGGTAAACATGTTGTGTTCATTTTTACAGATGTTACAGTTTGATAGTCCAGCAGGGTTCTGGTGTCGGTCCATCAGGAGGTCTGAGCTGTCATGGAAGCAGTAAAATCCTGCATCTGTGGGGGGTCACTAATTCATTTACCAACAACCATTATTTCTAATCATATATGTATTTTCACTGAAATTATTATTGACATTAATAAGATAAACAGGCTAAAATGAACTATGCTGTGCACCACATGAACGTCATTACAACATGATTAATAATAATTAATGAGACCATGAAGGGCGGGTTTGTGTCTCTCCTTGAGCAGTAGTCTTTGTTGGTTTATTTCAGGCTTTTGAAACTTAAACTTTGTTGCAGTATTTCACACATCTGGGGCAAGTAGTGTGCTGCTGTGTGACCACGTAATGAGCAATGAAGTCTCTCTGTAGTGTTATTTATTTATTTACTAATCTCAGCCAGTAACGTTCGTTATACTACAGACCCCCACGAGGCTCAAGTTATAGTCCAGTTCCCACAGGTGTCAGTTTTTCCTGTTAAATTCAGCTGATAGCAGTAAAATGCCAAAGTATATATTACAACTCTTCAAAGAGAAGTTATGAATGAGAAGTGTGTGTGTGTGTGTGTGTGTGTTTTTAAGAAGAGTGAAAAGAGGCAAAGTTAAACTCTAAATCAACGACAATGTGTTTTTCTGTGAATGGATGTGGCTGCTGTCTGGACGGATCAACGTCAGAATAAAAAAAATAAATAAAACATTACTAGTTGAATGATTGAAGCGATTTACAGTCGGCTTTGTAGAATAGACTCAAATCAATATGCTATATTTAAGGAAATATCCTGCTAGTTTCATGTTACAATGTTGACTAAATAATTAAATGTAAATAAACAACAAAATCCCTTCGCCTGTAAGTGTCTGCATGATTAAAATGTATCATTTTTGAATGTGTTTCCTGTCAAATCGCAGGATTTTATTTTGTATTTGTTGTATATTTCCCGTCCTGAGAGTGGAGGTCTGCAGTTGGACCCTCTTGGCTTAAACAGTCTCCAGTTATAGCTAATAGGATAAAACCCATGTGCCTGTAGGATCAGACCCTTTAAGACGGAGAGCTGGTCCAGGACCTCCTGGACAGGGTAACTCAGGATCTAACAAAACACATATCTGAATCAAGAACAAGCTGATGGTTATTATTATTAAAAATGTGCCCTTAATAACAAACTGAAAGACTAATGTGCTAAAAGGTTTGATGTTTTTAACTCTTTGACAACAATAAATATTTGCATTTGTTCCATTTGGAAAGTTGTGTTATTGTTTTGGTCCATTTAGTGCAGATGAAACAATAAAACCTGATAAAAAGAAAAAAGTGAAAGTGAACCTGATGGCTCTAAATGTCTGTCTGAGCCTCTGCTTGTGATCAGAGAACAACATGGTTGGACTTTTAGAGGGAGGAGTTTGGTATAAAGCAGCTGTGAGCTCATTTTAACTCATGTCTCATGATCAGGACATGAGTTCAGTTCTTCCTCTTCTTACTGTTGGTGGGTAGAAACATGAGACCAGTCTGCTGCTCTTTTATTCATTTGTATCTGAAGACAGTGTTGCAGAGCAGGGCCGATTTTAGCACCCCTGAAAATGATATTATTTTTTCCTCTAACGTTTGATTTTGCAAACTTTTATAGAAGTTAGAGAAGAGACAACCAGTTAGCCTGCAGTTTCATGTAGCTTTACCTACATTACTGGTTTAATGTCCCTAAATGCTGAAGTTTGTTTTACTTAATGATCCTCGACTGCACAGGCCGACCGGTCAGCTGCAGCCCAACGCTGACTGTGTGTCTGTCAGTCTGGGCCAAACTAATACTTTCAATATGGAGGGGGGAAACGAGCATTTCCTGTCTGAAGTTGGGTACACTATGGGAGCTGGGAGTGCTCCTCAAAATCGGGGGACATTAGTGCCTGAGGTAGATAGGATGCTGTTGTGGGGTGTGAATGGCAGTGACAGCAAAAGGCGGTCAATATCCTCATCACTGTGTGTGGAAGTGCCAGGTCTGCTTGGAGCACCTGAACACCTTTTCTAGAGCTTCTTTGATGAAGAGCTGTGGAATTTGAAACCAAAGAACAAGGAGTTGTGCTTTAGTCAGAGCAACATTGCTTCTTCCTGTCTCATAAGGAATGTTTAAAACATGCTGTAATGTTGAATCTTACTTTGTTTCAACAGTTGTTCATGTCGTAACCCCTTATTAGTTTTGTAGTGAAACAACTTTACAACTGACCTTTGACCCTGACCCCCAAAAGTTGACCTTTTTTATGTTTTCTTACTGTTTTATAGAAAAATAGTGTGTGTGGGCTAACCAGGTTTAAGTTACATAGTGCCACACTAGCAAAAATCAATAAATGTCTAAGAAGTCTCTAAATGAAACCCATTTGATTGTTTATTGGTAAAATCATCTGTGGGATTTTGTAACCATAAACTTAATGTTGTGTTCTCGTGACACTTTGTGCACTAATGATACTTTACAGTGGCAAAACCTGGCCTGCTGAAACTGCCCAAACCCATTTTACAATTGCAGGCTATAAAATACCTTTTGTTAACAGAGATATTTGCGTTTGTATTCAAGTTACAGCAGAAATTTGAAATGGAATTAACGACATTTTAATGACTCTTGGTTTCATCTGCTTTAGAAGCAGGACGCTGTTCAAAAGTCAACAAATAACTGAACTGAAGTCTGATATTTTAACACATCCTCACTCCCAACTCATCACATGTGGACGCTTGGTCAAGACACCATGGCGTCACTTTTTAACGCCCTGGGAACCCTTTAGCTGTGTTTTTGAAAATGTAGGGCTCTGCGCTCAAATCAAGAATAAATACACAACGTCCTGTTAGACTTTTTGAAAATAAAACTAGAAGTTTATTTATTATTCATTCAGTCTGTAGCAACATCACCTTTACTGTCTGTACTTCTGTCTGGATATTGTGTCGAGGCAGATGGCCGCCCGCCCTGAGCCGTGGTTCTGCTCGAGGTTTCTGCCTCTTAAAGGGAAGTTTTTCTTTGCCTCTGTCGCCTAGTGCTGCTCTTGGTGGGAATTGTTGGGTTTCTGTAAATAACAGAAACAGTGTTCAATTGTTCCATTTTCCACTCAAAATAATCACTGCTTCTGGCACCATCTTGGCTTCACTCCTAACACAACCAACAGAGCTGCTGTAGGGCGCCGCCCTCTGTGGGAAAGTGTTTTAAATTACAGCCATTAATTATGTAAATAACATGTGGTATTTAAATATAAATCATTATGGCTCTTGGAGAAATTCTGCAGTAGCTTCCTGTTTGTTCTGTCAGCAGTCAGTGCAGCAGCTGAGCCAATCACTGACTGAACAATGACAGTCTACTATGATCCTCGTAAGGGGAGCTCTGCTGTTATTGTTATGCTGAGTCGTGGCTTACAACTATTTCAAACACTGTGTTTGATTATATTCAGGGGGGGGGGCATTAAATCACAGCAAGGGTGACGCTGTGATTGGATCACTAGCTGCTGACGCATCTCAGTGGCTTACACTCTCACTGGATCTTGTTACAGTTCTTACTACAGGCCTGTAGTAAGTCCAAAAAACATGATTACATAATTAACAAACTGTTCTGATGGGTGGGGTGGAGGCAGGTTGGAGGACCCAAACGCAGGACTCAAGGCAGAGGAGGAACAGCTGAATGGAGTTTAATACAAACTAAAGGCGAGCACACTTACAAGCAGAGTGGCTGATCAATAGAGTCCAAAAACAGGTTATCCAAACAGAAATCCAAAGGTACAGGGTGACAAAACAAGCAAGGCTGGTTACAGGAAGGCAGAGAGTATACACACGACAGACTGAGGGGTAACATGAACAATGACCTGACAAAGACTGAACAGAAAGACCACACATATATACCAGGGATAACGAGCAGGGCGGGAGCAACACAGGTGACAGACATGAGGCTAACGAGGGAGGCAGAGAGACAGCAAGCAGGCTGAAGACAGAACTGAACTGAGCAGATTGGAGGGCGACCAGACGGGCGATGGCGAGGGTAGAGACCCTCTGGAGGCCTGGCAGGAGGTCTGCAAAAAGACTGGAGACCAAGACCCGAGTCTGATGGCTGAAGTGCAAGAAAAGAGAGCAGCAACAGGTCAACTGGATTGGAGGCTGGCGATAGCTGCTGCAGTCCAGTGACGGGGCAGAAGGTCACTGCAACTCAGCAGAGTCGGGTTTTGTTGGAGTGCCGTAGTGACAGAAAGCTGCTGTAGCTGAACAGAGTCAGAAAGCTGCTTTGGCTCAGGAGCAGGGAGAATCTGCAGCTCTTGGGTTGGGGAGTGCTGCAATGCTGGCTGAGCTGCCGACCGGGCGCAGGAAAAACGGGAAACAGGAAAACTGGGGGAACCTTTGAGGTACTGGACAACATGGTCTCAGGGGTGCTTTTCAACTGAATCTCTGGAGAGCAGCGGCGAGGATGAGCAGCAGGGCAGCGGAGGCTCTCCGGTGAAGAGAGGCTGAATGGTTCAGTGGCGTCAGGAGCCATGGCGACCAGGTCTCTTCTTGTGGCCTCCACGGGAACCCAGTGAAAGTATCCAGGTGAATCCCCTCAAAAGGCGAATGCTGGATGTGAAGGTGGCGAGCGGCCAAGGTGCATGCTGGTTGTTCAGAATGTAGACAGACAGGCAGGCAGGGAAGCAGACAGGTAGCAGGCAGCTGAGGTACTAGCTTTCTTAAACTTAACCAAGGAGCTTTGGTGTCTGAACCTAAACACAATGTGGTGAATCATGTAGTGGCCTGACCTGTAGTGTAAAAGCCCTGAAAAGGGGAGCAGCTGAATGAAAGACGCACGGACACAAACTTTCCTCAGATCATGAGTCTTTTACTCCCATTCACGTTAGCGCAGGGCTAAACCGGAAGTTAGCCTGCTCGGCTGGCAAAAGTCAACACAGTGGACGCTGTAGCGCTACCGCCAACTAGACTTTGTAATTGCAGAACGACAGAGACACCGACGCACAAATATAAACGCATGGCGATGCGCGTAGCTATGCCGTAGGCTACACACGCAGACCCGACGCAGGAGTATAAATCAAGCTTTACTG
Source organism: Micropterus dolomieu (assembly GCF_021292245.1). Classification (NCBI taxonomy): domain Eukaryota; kingdom Metazoa; phylum Chordata; class Actinopteri; order Centrarchiformes; family Centrarchidae; genus Micropterus; species Micropterus dolomieu. The sequence continues at coordinate 33,664,573 of NC_060161.1, forward strand.
TTGCTGGTATTAGAATTTATAGAAATAGAAATTAGACAATTACTAAATATGAACACATTAACTGTCACTCTACTGCTCACTCAAATGCTTGTTATGACTTACTGGTAAAACACATTATTTCCATCAGTTTAACTGTGCACCCACAGATAGACCTGCTGGAAGGATCTTGCTCAGACCGAACTCTGAAGACTCAGTTTTAAGTGGAAACAGTTTCCTACTGTGCTCGCTGTTAGACCAGACACTCAGATAGAAATGTAACTTTCTTATATTTCCATGAATTTAACAGACTTATCTTTATTATCATTTCTGCAGGTAGAGGATTTCATTTTAATCTGACCAATCTTTCACACAAAAGTTCACACTGAGGCTACATTATATTTAGTGAGTTTACAGAGATCAGCTCTTCATACAAAGAACATTTTCAAAATAAAACAGCAACAATGCTCGACTTGCTGTTCTCTCCGTGTAGACCATCGTGTTCCTGTATCGGGACAGCTGAGCGCTCGTCCTGGTCTGATCTGAGGTCATTATCATTGTTACCACATCGACACTTTCCACAGGCTAAAAGTTAATACTAGTTTAACTTAATTAAAGGACAGGACTGTCTGCCCAGCCTGCTGTTGTGTCTGTGTCCTCTTGCAGTCCAAAGACATTCAGCCTGTATGACTGATCATGAAACCCATTTCCTGCTAACTGCATGACAGAAAACCACAGCAATGATACAGACAGAAGAAGGAGGTGGGTTTTAGTAGGTGTGAGTGGTAAACGTTAAGTGTTGATCTCAGATGACCAAGCTTTAAAATGGAGGGATCATCTTTACTGTGGCTGCTGGGTAAGTAACATTTTACTTACTGTCTGAATGTTTGTCTCCACATTGTCTGAAAGATTAGACATTTCTGGTGAGGCGGTGATGGAGCAGTGGATGATACGCATGCCTTTGGTGTGAGAGACCCGGGTTAAATTCCCCACTTTGTCCACCAATGTGTCCCTGAGCAAGACACTTAACCGCTAGTTGTTCCATTTATAGCAATTGTAAGTTGCTTTGGATAAAAGTGTCAGCTAAAATGAATAAATGTAATGTTTTGGAGAGCAGCAGCGAGTTACAGAGTGAATAACATGAAAACATCATATACATATTAGCTAAGACAAGAGAGCAGAGCCTTTTTAGTGTTTGTTTAACCCTTTGCTGCCTGCATGCACACATTGAGCAGATAAATGGGCTCACTTTTCTGCACAGCTCCTCTGCTTTTACTCACTGCTGCTCTGTTTGTGGAAATTGATCCAAAAAGCACTGAATGTGTTAAATGAATATAATTTGTTGTTGACAAATCTATTGTCAACATGTGGCTGTTTTTCTGTTCACTACAAGCAGGTTGTTCTGTATAAAGTCCAGATGTCTTGTTTCATGTAAAACCTCAAACCAACCTGAGTGTGATTTCTCTTTAGTTCTGACCTCACTGCTGAGCTGCACAACAAACCAAGGTGAGAAAACTTCTTCTGTCACAGCTGAAAAGTTATTCACTCCCTGATAGAACAGTTAGTGTTTGTGGAGGGAAACAGCCACTTTACAAATGCAATAAAACACTGAATGCAGTTTTGATGCCACATGGAGCCAGATCTTGCTGCTTTTTACTTTTATTTAGCCTCTCTTTTGCAGGAAGGCCCTGATCACATTCACTATGGCCACTGGGGCAGTTGAGGTTAAGGGCTTTGCTCAAGGGCACCTCGGTGTTAGTAAATGAGGGAGAGCAAGCTATGCTTGTTCACTTTTCCAAACCCAGATTTATCCTACACCGGCCCAGGATTTGAACCAGCGACCTGCCGGTAACATGCCCATTTCTCTAACCCAGGGGTTCTTAACCCTTCTGGCAGTCCGACCCCTTTCTGAAATTGAACCCCCCGCGCGGATCACACAGAACGCGTTTGTTGCCTTTTTAAATTGTATTCTATTGTCAGTGAGCTGTCAGCTGCTACTCATAATTCACGAGTAGCAGCTGAATTACGTCACAAAACAATGTCAGCGCCTCTGGAAGCACACATTGTAAATGGTAAACTAAAAAGTAACAACAAGTATATTTGTATGTATTTCAATTAAAATAATACATACGGTCATATAGTAAAACCTGTTCTGCATGTACATTGATGTAGAAATATGTTTTGCACATTAGGTAGCTGGCTACAGACAAGAATCTCATAAAGTCATCTTTTCTGCATAAAAGTTATTGTTAAAAATGCTAAAACATTAGGAAGTGTAACCTACAACACTGACTGACTTGAGGGTTACCAACTGATGTAGCTAGAGGGTACACAGAACTAGTAACGTATGAGCTATTTATGTCAGTTGTTTGCATAAAAACGACCCCTGGACCAACTGGTAGGCTACTACCAGCGGTGTCTCCCCTTTGTGAGGGTCTCATGTGCCCACACAGATCTCCCTTTCCATGTCTCCTGCGTGTTTGTAGGCCTACACCTCACACACTCAAAACAAAGCCAGAGCAGGTGCTCTCCGTTTGTCTGTTTTTTAAAGCAGATATTTTTAACAACTAAAGACACAGACCTGTGAGTTGTGATCAAGTTTCTTACTTAACAGCAAACCAAAAGATGAGCCTACAGATCGCTGGCGCTATAATCTTTGATTAGACTGACAGGACAGCTGATTGGGTCGTTGCCTAGCAACATGATAAAAACCGCAGCGCTTTGCTCTTTTCCAAATTCAACCAAAAAAGGCGCTGCTGCTGTGCGCCTCACGCTTTCTGTCTGATCGGGGCCTGATTCTTCTTTGTCATTTTTTACCCCCAGGTTAAGAGCCACTGCTCTAACCTTTAGGCCACCTCTGCCCGTACTCTCAGCTCATAGTTTATCCAGAATATCAGAATACACAGCGCCTGAAACACAGAGATCAGTTCAGCGGTGAAGATGTGACAGTGAGAAAATAGGAATATGAGGACTGTGGAGAAAAAAAATTAAAGTATCTCTAACCACATCTTTCTGCTTCTTCCTCCAGCCTCTCTGACTGTGAGTCCCAGCAGCTCTCAGCTGTTTCAAGGACAGTTTGTCTCTCTGAGCTGTGAGGAGGACGACAGCTCTGCTGGATGGACGCTGAGGAGGAACACTACCAGAGAAACCAGGACTCCATGTGGATCTGACTGGGGAAAATCCACTGGTTCTTCCTGTAACATGAGCTACATCACCATATGGGACAGGGGAGTTTACTGGTGTGAGTCCAGAGAGGGAGCAACCAGTAACACCATCAACATCACTGTCACTGGTAAGATCAGACTGGTTTAATGGGTCTGACCAACACTGTGTGGGGGACTGAGAAAAGCGAGAGATGAGCCTTAACCCACCATACGTAAATAATTCTCATGTTTTCTTAATTAGGCATATAAAAAGAAATCTATACAAATGTTCATGAAATATTTACTTGTTATGTGTTTATGAGTCGAGAACAGGACAGAGTGACAGGAGGCTCAGAAAACACATTGCTGAGTTTGATGGCAGGAAAGGCAACAGTTTCAGTCCACACCTCCTCCTCCTTCACCACAACGTCCCCCTTATGTGTGAAGGTCTTGGTATTGCTGGTTTGTTCAAATGTTTGTGTAATGGATATTAACAATATCAGTTCTTGAATGCAACTGTCTTTCTGAAATGCTGAGTGTAAAACGATTTTCTGTTCAGTGCACACAGTGTGTGTTTGCAGGCTGGAAAACAAAACACAACCATAACGTTCATTACCTTTAATGTTCTATTCATGTATAGCACTTATTTGTCACTTTGTGGAGAGCAAAGTTAAGTTAAACTAGAGGTGAGTTGTGCTGTGTTCATGTGACAAACCGCAAGTTCACACACTCACGCATCAACTTCGCCAGCTTGACAAAACGTGCACCATTTAGAAAACACTGCAACGTTAGAAAGCACCACCAAATAGAAACGCTACAAGATGTGATGTGAGATTGTTCGAGATGTTATTTTTGCTCCTGTTTTGTTGAGCTTTTGGGACCACAGTATCACACACACCTTTTAATGGATCTGAGAAAAACAATCCAGATTTACTGAGACACCACCCACATTATGACCTGTGAAATTGGACAAAAGCTCAGCTTTGATAGACACTAATCATTAGATTACATAACTTGCAGGAATATACATAAATATATCTTTAATTCAGCACTTGCACAACTTAACTACCCTCATAGTCCGTAACAGCAACAATACAATGTACAAAAGATCTGTCTTACCGAGTAAAAAATGCAACACAGTCCAGACTGTGGAGTTAGTGTTGATGAAGCTGTGTGTAAATGATGAAATGCTGTAGTTTGTCTCTGTGTTGAGGTGGACCAGTGATCCTGCAGAGTCCTGTCCTCCCTGTGATGGAGGGACATGATGTCACTCTGCACTGTAAAACAGAGACCCCTCCCTCCAACCTCCCAGCTGGTTTCTATAAAGATGGCTCCCTCATCAGGACTGAGCCTACAGGTCACATGACCATCCACCATGTTAACAAGTCTGATGAAGGCCTCTACAAGTGTAACATCAGCGGTCGTGGAGAGTCTCCATCCAGCTGGATCTCTGTCACAGGTGAGGAGCTCAAAGATAATTCTCAAACTTTCCTTGTTTTGTTTTCTACATTGAGTTCAGCAGGTTTCAGGACAGCAGAGATGATTCATAATGTGGTTACCATTTATTTCATCCAGAGATTCATCTGACCAGGTGGATTCTCTCTACAACCTTCACCCCTCCCACATCTGCAGCCACACCCCCTGTCTCAGACCCCCTCCAGCTTGTGTTCAGTTTGATCCACCACCTGGTGGTGTGCTGTCCATACTGCATCTCCACTGTCCTCATGGTGTCTTTATACCGAAACAGGGCCACAGGTAATTCACTGACCTTACAAACAATCAGTATCTCAATCAGTGGTATTGATTATTGACAGTTGTCTCTAACAGATAAATGATCTACATTTTCTTTCTAACCTGTTCTGACTGCAGGAAATGACCTGCCCGTCTCCATGGTGATGACCCTACCCACCCAGTCTGAGGAGGGATTGGATGACAACTGTGATGATTTCATCACTGCTGTCACCACAGAGCATCACTTCTGAGCTGATCCAGTGTTTTCTTTTTCTTAATGAAGCTAAAATGTTTGATTCATCTTCAAATAAACCTCAGATTTCCTTCAGAGATCACAAACAGCAGAGGACCCAGAACACTTCCCTGTGGAACTCCTCATGTTCTAGTTTGACTTGTAGATGATGTTAAACTCAGGATCTCAGATGACAATTTAAACTCTTCTAATCTTATTCTGTAAGCAGCTGTGTGAGAGCAGTTTTTAGGACAAACTCTGTCAGGTTTAGTGAAGCCACTCAGAGAAAGATGGACTCGGATGAACTTTATGATACAGGCCCCTGGAAAAATGCATTGTACAAAGATGTTGACATGTTTTTGTTCCAAATAAATGCTGATAATTGTTCAGTTTCTGGTTCGAGTTGTGTTATCATTTATGTTTGGTTCAGATGTTTTAGAACACGCCTGCTGGTTGCTGCACCGTGTGCTCGACCACTTCACCTCACTCAACAGGGACAACATGTATCGGTCATACAGAATGAGCACTTTTACTTTTGATACTCAAGTAGATTCACTATGGAATACTTTTATACCTTTTACTTGAGTAGAATTTGAGGACTTTAATTGTGGATATGGTATTTCTCCTCTTTTAAGTAAAAGAAAATCCTTCTATCAGGATTTGTGGTGTGGAAGGGTGGTGGACCCAAGTGCAGGACACTGAGCAAGGCAGGTGCAGTTCAAAAAGGTTTAATTCAGGCAATCAAAAGGAAAGCACACTTCTGGCAGAGTGGCTGATAAACAGAGTCCAAAATAAAACAAGGTATTCCAACACAAATCCAAAACCCACAGAAACAGGGAAACACAACAAGCAAGGCAGGCTAAACAATACAATGAGACAGAGCATATACATGCTACAATGACCGGACAAAGACTGAGGGAAACAAGCAAGGATATACACTC
>NC_060161.1:33670615-33675620 GCF_021292245.1 Micropterus dolomieu
AACAACAAGTATATTTGTATGTATTTCAATTAAAATAATACATACGGTCATATAGTAAAACCTGTTCTGCATGTACATTGATGTAGAAATATGTTTTGCACATTAGGTAGCTGGCTACAGACAAGAATCTCATAAAGTCATCTTTTCGGCATAAAAGTTATTGTTAAAAATGCTAAAACATTAGGAAGTGTAACCTACAACACTGACTGACTTGAGGGTTACCAACTGATGTAGCTAGAGGGTACACAGAACTAGTAACGTATGAGCTATTTATGTCAGTTGTTTGCATAAAAACGACCCCTGGACCAACTGGTAGGCTACTACCAGCGGTGTCTCCCCTTTGTGAGGGTCTCATGTGCCCACACAGATCTCCCTTTCCATGTCTCCTGCGTGTTTGTAGGCCTACACCTCACACACTCAAAACAAAGCCAGAGCAGGTGCTCTCCGTTTGTCTGTTTTTTAAAGCAGATATTTTTAACAACTAAAGACACAGACCTGTGAGTTGTGATCAAGTTTCTGCTAATTTGACCGTTTACTTAACAGCAAACCAAAAGATGTGCCTACAGATCGCTGACGCTATAATCTTTGATTAGACTGACAGGACAGCTGATTGGGTCGTTGCCTAGCAACATGATAAAAACCGCAGCGCTTTGCTCTTTTCCAAATTCAACCAAAAAAGGTGCTGCTGCTGTGCGCCTCACGCTTTCTGTCTGATCGGGGCCTGATTCTTCTTTGTCATTTTTTTACGCCCAGGTTAAGAGCCACTGCTCTAACCTCTAGGCCACCTCTGCCCCTACTCTCAGCTCATAGTTTATCCAGAATATCAGAATACACAGCGCCCGAAACACAGAGATCAGTTCAGCGGTGAAGAAGTGACAGTGAGAAAATAGGAATAGGAAAATGAGGACTGTGGAGAAAAAAAATTAAAGTATCTGTAACCACATCTTTCTGTCTCTTCCTCCAGCCTCTCTGACTGTGAGTCCCAGCAGCTCTCAGCTGTTTCAAGGACAGTTTGTCTCTCTGAGCTGTGAGGAGGACGACAGCTCTGCTGGATGGACGCTGAGGAGGAACACGACCAGAGGAACCAGGACTCCATGTGGATCTGACTGGGGAAAATCCACTGGTTCTTCCTGTAACATGAGCTACATCACCATATGGGACAGTGGAGTTTACTGGTGTGAGTCCAGAGAGGGAGCAACCAGTAACACCATCAACATCACTGTCACTGGTAAGATCAGACTGGTTTAATGGGTCTGACCAACACTGTGTGGGGGACTGAGAAAAGCGAGAGATGAGCCTTAACCCACCATACGTAAATAATTCTCGTTTTCTTAATTAGGTCATATAAAAAGAAATCTATACAAATGTTCATAAAATATATATTTTTTATGTGTTTATGAGTCGAGAACAGGACAGAGTGACAGGAGGCTCAGAAAACACATTGCTGAGTTTGATGGCAGGAAAGGTTTCAGTCCACACCTCCTCCTCCTTCACCACAACCTCCCCCTTATGTGTGAAGGTTTTGGTATTGCTGGTTTCACAATGTTCAAATGTTTGTGTAATGGATATTAATAATATCAGTTCTTGAATGCAACTGTCTTTCTGAAATGTTGAGTGTAAAACAATTTTCTGTTCTGGGGATCATTTTTTTCAGCGTTTCGCTCACCTACCAAATGTCTTTCAACACCAATGACTTCATGAATGCAGCATTTCTGTTGCCAGTACTCTGAGCCTCCTGGAGCTCTTTAGAAAAGACCATCTTGTTAGTCAAAATAATAACTTTAATTAAAATGAGTAAGACTTACAGCTCCTTTGCGGGGCCCCTGCAGTTTGCCTGAAACGGGTCAGCGATGATGATGCAGTCAACACGACATCATACAGCACCTGACTCAGGGACAAGGATCCTTTTTGTGGATTCAGCTCAGTGATCAACACCATCATCCCACGTAGGTAATGAGTTAGTCTAGTTATCAGATCAGATATAGTCAGGCACAAATCTGTTAGTCTGGTGCTGTGGTGTTGTGATGCCTGATGGCTGACGGCACAAATGAGCCTCAAAAGCGCTTTGAGGCTCGGGGCTGAATGAGTCTGTGGCTGAAGGCTCAGCATAGAGAGGATGAGAGGGGTTGTTCATGATGGTTTCACCTCCTCTCCGATGGATAAGTTTGTGTTCCTGTTGATCCTTTTGGTCTCCAGCAGCTTCTGGTAAAGACGAGCTTTTGAAAGGATTTGTGTAGGCAGGAAAGACTTTTGACCAGTGTTATAAAACAATGTCATTCTTTTCTAGAAAATCGCAATGTGTTTGTAAGATAAAAGATTTAAAAGAACTAAGATTGCTTTGATGATGAAATTTTAGTTAAGTAGTTATTTTCAGGTCTTTAAATAAAGGCTGGGGAAAAAAAGTTTTGTTGGAGGGAGGGACAAACGGAAGGAGGATGTTTTTCTCTCCGTCTGGACCTTGATGCAGACCAGCTGCAGGCAGAAACAGAGTGGGGATCGTTTACGGTAGATGGTCATAGGCCTACATTTGTAAATGCTCCGTCGCTCCCATGGATAAATATTGTCTTTCTGTTGGTCCTTCTGTCTCCAGCAGCTTAAGGTAAAGACAAGCTTTTATTGATTCATGCAGGCAGGAAAGTGTTCTTCTTGATCTAGAAAATGTTCATGTTTTTATAACAGGGCTGGACGACATGCTGAATATGTTCCATGTTAAAGTGCGATACAGCTGAAGACTTAGTCATTGTTGAGTTTCAGGTGGTCTCTTATTAGGCTGATGTTAGCTGGTCAAAATGCCTCTCTGAAAAGTTGTTCATTACAAAGTAAAACACACTGATTTGCTTTTGGAGCCTGTGTGAGTAACATGTGTCACAAAGAAAAAACATTCAGCCTTTAAAAAGGAAAACTATTTCTTTTTGTAGGGGATTCAATCTCAGACCGTGAGAGGGAAGGGGGGGAGGGGACCATGATTTTGGCCTTTTTTTCCCCAGATGTGCTTGAGGCCTTGCAGCTAAAGGGGAAATACTTTCGACAAATCCCAGTGGGCCAGCCAACCTCAGGGCTGGTGGGCTTCCTTCCTTAGCCTGTACTTTTTTACTAACACTGAAAAAGTTGGCAGAAGGTTGAGCGACCGTCGGTCTATATCAATATCGTGGGACATTTATGCAGCAAAACAAAAAAAATAGTTTAAAACTTGACAGGACAGACAGATGAAACTCTGCGTCTGAAATGTGACCTCATAGCTGGTTACGGCCATGATTGTGTGTGTGTGTGTGTTCTGCAGCCTTTTTAAATTAGCACTGCCATAGTGATCAATGGCTGTGATGCTGCTTGGTGGTTGTATAAGAGGCTGGTTCTGTTTGTACGTGCGTTCATTAGCAAGGCGGCCGTGGTGGAGTATAAGGTGGACCGCTCTGCTGGTTCGATCTGGATCAAAGTCCAGGGCCATTTTTTGCCCCCAGTCCGTCCTTGACGTCCGATCAATTTGCTTATGTACCCATAGGTATTATTTACACTGGGGATGCTGGAGATGTGATCCCAGCACATTTTAAACGGCTGATTTTGTCCCCATCACTTTTTGAAAGCATTTGTTAAAACTGTTTTGAAAGATAGCTTGTACCATATAATATTAACTAACAAATGAAAATGCTTTGGGAAATGTTTATTTGCACAATCAGAAAACCTGCAATGCAATGTGTAAATATAGAAGAAACAAATGTGAAAAGTCCAAAGAAAAGTAACTTTAGCTAAAAAACCAACCTGCTGATTACTGCTTTATATTCTGTAATATTTTTATATTTATGAATTGTTACCTACCAGCTGAATTTCTCTTTAAATAAATAAAAACATTTCCACCATGAATTGTAACAGAAAATGACCCCTCACTCATATATTTCATATTTCTTCAAAATTAAGTTAAAATTCTTGTTTTTGAGCATCATCAAGTCTCGTGACACACTTGTATCATCACGCCCCTAATCTGAGCTTTCATGTCCACACCACTTTTCAACACTTAGTGACACCTTTATGTGTACTTAATGTATATTCATGTAGATATATGCTTCTGAATGTATTTTGTACATCACTATCCCGCCCATTCATTCACAGAGGCCACGCCCCCTTGGTTACTGTTGCTTTGGCCACTTGGCCAAAAGAAGGATTTAGCAGTGGATTATCTTCGCTTGCATGACACAATCAACAAGTCGAGGAGGTGGAAATTTGGGAAATGAGAAAGGCCCTCGGTGTCAGACGTGATGCTGCGTTCCAGACAACTCGGAACTGGGAAATTTCCGACCTCCAAATAGGAAAAACTATCCGGGAACCACTTGAAGTCTGATTTACTCGTGAACTCGGAGAAAAAATATGTACCCTTCACGAGTAGCAGCTGAATTACATCACAAAACGATGTCAGCGCCTCTGGAAGCACACATTGTAAATGGTAAACCATAAACTAAAAGCCAACAAAAAGTATATTCGCATGTATTTCAATTAAAATAATACATACGGCCATATAGTAAAACCTGTTCTGCATGTACACTGATGTAGAAATATGTTAGGCCTATTAGGTAGCTGGCTACAGTAAAGAATCTCATAAAGTCATCTGCTCTGCATAAAAGTTATTGTTAAAAATGCCAAAAACATTAGGAAGTGTAACCTACAACACTGACTGACTTGAGGGTTACCAACTGATGTAGCTAGAGGGTACACAGTTAACTAGTCACGTATAAGCTATTTATGTCAGTTGTTTGCATCTGTATTGTGACATTTCTGATGTGTTTGTTGTCAGAGCTGCTAAGAAGCTGACAGCAGAACCAGGTTAGAGCAGAAGGGGATGCAGGTTTAACGCTGGGCTGTGGGTGAATGAAGATGGTAACTAGGTTACAAATTAATCCTTAATAATTAAAAAAAAAAAATGAAAGGAAGAACAATAAATACATCTGTATCCGTAACCTGGATTTAAAACGGTTAACAAACACACAAACCGGACATTCATTTAAATACTGCCACC
>NC_060161.1:33675720-33679042 GCF_021292245.1 Micropterus dolomieu
CAGCATAGTTCATTTTAGCCTGTTTATCTTATTAATGTCAATAATAATTTCAGTGAAAATACATATATGATTAGAAATAATGGTTGTTGGTAAATGAATTAGTGACCCCCCACAGATGCAGGATTTTACTGCTTCCATGAGAGCTCAGACCTCCTGATGGACCGACACCAGAACCTGCTGGACTATCAAACTGTAACATCTGTAAAAATGAACACAACATGTTTACCTGTATCGATCATTTTGTAAATATCCACTTTTAGAAATGAATGGAGACACAAAAGTTGGCAGCCTACTGTAATAATACTTTTACTTTATTCACTGTAATCACACAAATTACACAGTTAGAAAAGAAGCCGGCAGCAGTGTATGATTTATACAAAACATCAAAAAAAAGTCCATCAAATGTTCCATCAAAATATCCACCACTATCAATATTTGCACGTCACATTAGGAAATGGCAACAGTGGCTGTGGTGAGTAGTAGTTTCTTTCTGTGGAAATAACTAACCTGAACGTCGTCAACATATTAAGACAAATGCAGACCTTTGCCCTTTATAAATGCTTTACAAACAAAAGGTTTAATAAATCCGAGCACACAGTAGTTTAATACAGTTTATGAGTAGCTCAAGTTATCCAAAAGGGAAAAAAAGCTAATTATACCAAACTACTTCAGTCACTGATCTCAGCTCACAGTAGCTGATGCAGGTAGAATTTGCCCGAGTTGACGGCGCTGTTTTTATTCCCCGCCCCTGCTGCTCACGTTACACTATCAAATCGCCGAAAGTCAGCCGCCGTCATCTCGAACGCACCTACTATAGCAAGCTAAAACAACAACTCATGATACATCAGTGCTGAGGCTGCAAGATACCAGCTACATTTACGTTATCATATAACATCTTCATCATTTACTGAGAGCAGATTTTAACTGATATACTGTAGTACTTTTCCATCAGTGGCCAACGGTGTATATTTGAATTGCATTTAGTCTGACCCGTCTCTGGGGCCAATTTGTCTTTAGACCAAAGCTGATATGCAGACAAGACGACTCCCAGAATCAACGGGTACGCAAACCCCTCCACCACGATAAGGTAGCAATTCATGAAGGGGAAAAATATAAATTTAAGCTGATGATGCAGATTATCATGGTGGAGAGCACCAAACTCCAGACTTGCACATTCATAACAACAGAAAGACTGAAACTCATGTTGTTGTTGAATGATACATGTGGTCAGGTGGAAAGAGTCTGTGACAAGTCAGAGTAACTGGTCGTTCACTGTTTCAGCAGCAGCAGACTGTTCTGGTCTCTGGTCAATATGACTTTTATATTTCCAGCAAACAGCCAATCCAACAGCAGCTAAACAAACCAGAACAAAAGCTGCTACCAGTCCGTAGTAAAGACCATAGTTTCCCTCCTTGACGTCTCTGCTGTTGGAACCTGATGATCAGACACCCATCACCAGCTTCTTAAAGAAAAAGTATGTGTGCAAACTTCACAGATGAAATGTATTGGATAACCCACAGACATCTCTCCACCTGGTTTCAACAGGTTTGGTTTGCGCTCTGTCTGCTGACATTTCAGACATCAGAGACCGTTTTTCTGTTTAAAGCTGGTTAATCTGTTCATGAAGCTCCCTGTGATACATCAGTGCTGAGGCTGCAAGCAACCAACTACATTTACTCTCCTTACTGTAACAAAGTACTTTTATATAGTCTGCTCTCTGATTGTTTTTAAAATATCTGATATTTTACTTGTACCTTAGTATTTTTATTTTAGAATATTGTAATTAAACTCTAAGCCTTAAAAAATGTGTGGCTCAACTTCCACACTGCCTCAAATAACCAGGCTCTCCCAGGGTCTTCTATATTTCCAGACGACAATGATGACAACAACTACACAAACCACAACAAAACCTGCTACAGATCCGTAGTAATGTCTGTAGTTTCCCTCCTCGACGTCTCCGCTGTTGGACCCTGAAGATCAAAGTGCATATTAGTCAGGAAATGAGTGAACAGTGGAACAGCCTCCATTTACTCTTCTATATCTTCTATATTCCTCATGTTTGACTCTCAGAATCAACATGGAATAAACTGCAGCTACAACATGGCACACAGACACACTGACCTCCACAAACTCACCTGAAACCTCCAGCTGGATGATTCTGATTGGCTCAGTCTTAATAATGGCTCTCTTACGTCTTGAACCTTCTGTTGCAACTCGACACTCGTATGTTCCAGCGTCGTTGCTGCTCACATTCTTCAGAATTAAAGACACGTCTCCGTCCTTCAGCTCTCTGTCCACCAGCTGCACCCGGTCCTTAAAGGATGGATGCTGGTGGGTTGGATCTGAGAGTCCATCTCTGTGAAAGACGACGTACTCGGGTTCCAGGTCAGGTCTGCTCCACTCTACAGCTCTGATGGAGGCTTCACCAGCCTGACATGGCAGAATGACATCATCTCCAGGTTTCACTTGTACCACATCTAAAAACAATAAAAACATCCAGAGAGAAAAAGTAATTACATTTCAAAAGGACTCCACAGGACGATACAGTGAGAACATCTTTGTTTAAACAGAAGGCCTCTTCACACCTGAGATCATGGGAACATTCAATAATTAGTCACAACTGTGGAGACGTTACAGGATTTTATTCACACAGTGTTTATAAGACTTGTTGTGAGACATGAAGCTGCTTCAACATTTTGATTAAAGGGCAACATTCACACAGCCAATCAGAGCCCTCAGTCTATTTAAATTCAGACAGAGATGAGAAGAGTCGTACCAACTTGTGACCAAACATAACGTTAAACTACTTCCTCTTTAAGGGGCCTTTCATACCTGAAAGTCTGCACGGTCCGAACCAAAGTTCATGTTTTGAAACATGTAGAAATTAACCATTTCTACATGTTTAACGTTACCTTACAGACAGGTGTATTGATAAAGTATTGTCTGTTTAATTGCAATGGTTTTATTGCACGTACTTACAGTAACGAGCGTAGCTGTCATCAACTAACGTTACAGTAATTTGGAGCTAACTTAACCCTCACCGTAACGTTAGGTGACAGAGAGCAGGCAGAGACTGCAGCCTGATGATTTTCTTATCCATTGCGTTTCAAATTAAATCAGATTTGAGGCTCGAGACATAACGTTACATCATAGGACCCTCAAGTCTCGATAGCAGAATCAATAAACTCGAACCTTATTGATTTTCGGGTTTTGAGAAATTTTGAAACCGGGTCTCGATTCCCATCCCTAGTCACGATAGCCTATCAGCGTTGAGATTGTCCAGAAGTCACAGACGGCTTCAGAGTGTTGTGTGGAGAAATAA
>NC_060161.1:33679142-33682861 GCF_021292245.1 Micropterus dolomieu
GATCATTAGTGGGATGAACAGGCTGCAGAGTGCGTCTATAGAAAATAAATGTTCCACTGTGAACACTGACATGTTAATGCACTTTATTTTGGAAAGCTGGTCTTTGATTTAAGAGTCAAATCACATGACGTTATCATATAACATCTTCATCATTTACTGAGAGCAGATTTTAACTGATCTACATTTTACTTGTATCTGAGTGCAGTTTAAGTAATTCAAGTAAGTATTTAAGTTCTTTCCCATCAGTGGCCAACGGTGTATATTTGAATTGCATTTAGTCTGATCCGTCTCTGGGGCCAATTTGTCTTTAGACCAAAGCTGATATGCAGACAAGACGACTCCCAGAATCAACGGGTACGCAAACCCCTTCACCACGATAAGGTAGCAATTCATGAAGGGGAAAATTATGAGTTTAAGCTGATGATGCAGATTATCACGGTGGAGAGCCTCAAACTTCCACGTTCACAACAGAAAGAATGAAAATCATGTTGAATGGATGAAACGTGGTGGAAAGAGATCAGAGTAACTGGTCGTTCACTGCTTCTTCAGCAGCAGGCTGTTCTGGTTTCTTGTTCTTATGTCTTTTATATTTCCAGCCAACAGTCAATCCAACAGCAGCTAAACAAACCAGAACAAAACCTGCTACAGATCCGTAGTAAAGACCGTAGTTTCCCTCCTCGACGTCTCCGCTGTTGGACCCTGAAGATCAAAGTGCATATTAGTCAGGAAATGAGTGAACAGTGGAACAGCCTCCATTTACTCTTCTATATCTTCTATATTCCTCATGTTTGACTCTCAGAATCAACGTGGAATAAACTGCAGCTACAACATGGCACACAGACACACTGACCTCCACAAACTCACCTGAAACCTCCAGCTGGATGATTCTGATTGGTGGAGTGTCAATAATGGCTCTCTTACGTCTTGAACCTCCTGCTGCAACTCGACACTCGTATGTTCCAGCGTCGTTGCTGCTCACGTTCTTCAGAATTAAAGACACGTTTCCGTCCTTCAGCTCTCTGTCCACCAGCTGCACCCGGTCCTTAAAGGATGGATGCTGGTGGGTTTTAACTGAACGTCCATCTCTGTAAAAGAGGACGTAGTCTGGCTCCAGGTCAGGTCTGCTCCACTCTACAGCTCTGATGGAGGCTTCACCAACCTGACATGGCAGAATGACATCATCTCCAGGTTTCACTTGTACCACATCTAAAAACAATAAAAACATCCAGAGAGAAAAAGTCATTACATTTCAAAAGGACTCCACAGGACGATACAGTGAGAACATCTTTGTTTAAACAGAAGGCCTCTTCACACCTGAGATCATGGGAACATTCAATAATTAGTCACAACTGTGGAGACATTACAGGATTTTATTCACATACTGTTTATAAGACGAAGATGAAGCTGCTTCAACACTGTGATTAAATGGCGACATTCACACAGCCAATCAGAGCCCTCAGTGACTTCTCTTTAAATTCTGACAGACATGAGAGGAGTCAAGCCAACTTTTGACCAAATATAACGTCAAACTACTTCCTCTTTAAGGGGCCTTTCACACCTGAAAGTCTGCATGGTCTGATCAAAGTTCATGTTTTAATACGTTCAGTTAGTTTTGTTTCAAACTGTAATTCTGCGAGCGCACTAAAGACCTTTCCAGGACAGACCTGCGTCCTGTCGTCATCTATGTGGAGTGTGTCTCCCTATAAACCAATCAATGTCAAGTATAAACAGTTCTGTGGGGAGCTTTGACAAGAATAAATGAGGGAACAGATGCAGATTGTTGCCACTATATTGTTGTTATTCTGGCGTTACTACCTGCAGCACCAACTATACTGGAGGCTACTTCCAAATAAACGTCCTCATTGTGTGAACATTATATCGTCACCAGTAGGAAAGAAGGGAAGACAGCAAGCAATCCTTCTGCACCTCCGTTTGAGGAGAGACCAAAGATGTGGGCGACTAAAAATGGGTGGGTGGTTAAAAATTAAAGAAAATAATAAAGAATACAGTTAACCTTTACAGAAACAAGGCAGAGGTACAGTTTCCACAACAAAAGTCTTTTGATTTCATGAATTAAATTAAATGTTCATGTAGGGTTGCTCAATTATGGCAAAAATTATCAATAGTCAATATTTAGATCACAATTATTTAACAGGATTACTCTTTGATTTGAGAAACATCAAATGTATTTCATAGGTCTGGCTCCGAATATGTGAATATACGACCGCTGGGGACACATAATATTTTCATTTTTGATTATTGATGGTTTTTTTGCACGCCTGACCTCCGCCGACAGCAGTGAACGTAACGCTTCAGTTCACATCAAAGGGAAAACAAAATGAAGTCCTCAGCTGTGTGGGAGCTCTTTAAACTGAGTGATGACAGCAGTAGTGTCGAAGTTATGGCGTTTATTAATTTTACAATTGCTTAATTTCATTACAGATCAAATTTCCTACATTTTAAAATTAATCAGTAAACTGTAGGCTGGAAACAAACAAACAAACAAACAACACAATGAACGTATTTAAATAATTATATTAGGCCGATTGTAGAAGAAGAACATTTAGTCACTATAATAAAAGTTAGACGTCAATTTTGCATAATTACGTGCTATTTAGTTCCGCTAGCGGGAAACACCACTCATCCCGTCTTCTCTCCGCCTGGACCCCCGCATTGCTAAACTATTCCCGGATTCTGGACCTGCTGGATCAGACTCTCTCACTCTGGACTCTCAGCTAAGGTTCCCCCTGCTCTGTAGAGCAGCCACCAACCCCGTTCAGCATGCATCGCTCTTCACCTACTCAATATCCGATCCGAAGCTTCAATTATTCGCTCTTAATTACTGTCGAAGCTCAAAAAAAGACATTCGGGCCAGCCCTAGCGTGAACATCCTGCAGTCTGCACGAGCCTTTAGAATAACTTGTATAGCACTTTGTGTTTGTAAAGCAGCTGTCTGGTTGTTGGTTTGATGTTTGCTGTATGACACACCAATAAATATCTGTCACTTATAAACAGTATGGGTATTGGACAGGTGTACCTTCGGCTGGGCTTAGGGCCATCTTGATATGTCACACCTGTGAGGTGGATGGATTATCTGGGCAAAGGAGAAGTGCTCACTAACACAGATTTGTAAACAATATTTGAGAGAAAAAGGCCTTTTGAGTACAGAGATAGTCTTCAGCGTTCAGACCAAAAGCGAAGTGGGGAAGGTGCGTTTACATACAAAGTCAATGCAAAGGCGCGTGGAGCCGCGATGTCGGGTGGCGAAAAGGGGGCGGTGCCGGCGACGCAAGGCCTTCGCATGAGTTGAATATTTTCAACTCAAACGAGGAAGTCGTATTACGCTGAGTCATGATTAGGGATGGGGATCGTTAATTTTTATTTATATTGATACCCTTATTGAGACTGCTTAACGATCTGATTCTTTATCAATAATTTACTATTATTTGGTGATGATTTACTAAGTAAGACCAGACTTGAGCTGAGTTTTTAAGACTACAGACCAGTCTGTGCTCCAGACAGGCAGATTTCTATTTAGCTTGTTTTTAACATTTGGCTAATGCCAAGCAAGCTTTAGCTGTGTTTGTATAAAACATACAGGATGAGATACTGAGGACAGAGATGATTAAATTTACCATTTCTACATGTTTAACGTTACCTTACAGACAGGTGTATTGATAAAGTATTGTCTTTTTACTTGCAATGGTTTTATTGCACGT
>NC_060161.1:33682881-33708983 GCF_021292245.1 Micropterus dolomieu
ATCTTTGTTTAAACAGAAGGCCTCTTCACACCTGAGATCATGGGAACATTCAATAATTAGTCACAACTGTGGAGACGTTACAGGATTTTATTCACACAGTGTTTATAAGACTTGTTGTGAGACATGAAGCTGCTTCAACATTTTGATTAAAGGGCAACATTCACACAGCCAATCAGAGCCCTCAGTCTATTTAAATTCAGACAGAGATGAGAAGAGTCGTACCAACTTGTGACCAAACATAACGTTAAACTACTTCCTCTTTAAGGGGCCTTTCATACCTGAAAGTCTGCACGGTCCGAACCAAAGTTCATGTTTTGAAACATGTAGAAATTAACCATTTCTACATGTTTAACGTTACCTTACAGACAGGTGTATTGATAAAGTATTGTCTTTTTACTTGCAATGGTTTTATTGCACGTACTTACAGTAACGAGCGTAGCTGTCATCAACTAACGTTACAGTAATTTGGAGCTAACTTAACTTTCACCGTAACGTTAGGTGACAGAGAGCAGGCAGAGACAGCAGCCTGATGATTTTCTTATCCATTGCGTTTCAAATGAAATCAGATTTGAGGCTCGAGACTTAACATTACATCATAGGACCCTCAAGTCTCGATAGCAGAATCAATAAACTCGAACCTTACTGATTTTCGAGTTTTGAGAAATTTTGGAACCGGGTCTCGATTCCCATCCCTAGTCACGATAGCCTATCAGCGTTGAGATTGTCCAGAAGTCACAGACGGCTTCAGAGTGTTGTGTGGAGAAATAATTTATACTCCACAGATTCTGACCAATTAAACTCATCAGCAAACTACTTAAAAGAGAAAGCAAGCATGTAACAAGATTTAACTGAAAACAAGACTGAAAATTTTTAACATCCTCCCTCCTCTGAGGGAGTAAACACGAGTCTACAGCTCCACACTGCTGTCTGACCCTAACTGGTCCACTGACCCCATAGGGGTCATTTACACTGGGGACGCTGGGGACATGTCCCCACCACATTTTGAAATGGCTGATTTTTTCCCCATAACTTTTTGAAAGCATTTGTTAAAAATATTCTGAAAAATATCTTGCACCAAGAAATGTTTCCAAACAAATGAAAATGCTCTGAGAACGTTTTATTTAACTACAATGCAATATAGTTTTCCTTAATATAAAAAAATACATTTTCACTGTAAATGCAGAAAATGTCTCCAGAATTCAGGAAATTATGAGTTTAATGCTCAAAATCTTCTGGGGGAGGAACTCCAGACCCCACGCAAATATATTTCAGTATCAAATATTTAACCTAAATAGTGCTAAAAACTTATTGTCTTGTGCATCCTCACGTCTCATGACCTAAATGTATCATCATGTAGCCCGTGGAATAGATGCCACACAGGACACAATTACTTCAGGGGTTCCTGTAGCTCCAGGTTTATTCCTGACCACATGTACAGGTCAATTTACAGAGTGGTATGCTACTGGGTCGTTCCCGTAACAGCTCAAATGCTGGATTTTGTAACAGTCTCTAACACCCAAATGTTAGGGAAGGAAGAGGCAAAATAAAAAATAAAATGCCGAGAAATACAATAAAAAAAACACAATACAAAATACGGCAGTGGGACTTCACCAAGTTCCACCAAACCCACGTGGAACTTCCCGGAGATTGAACAACTCAACGTACTTTCAACGTCAATTACCATGAAATTTAGTACACAATGGTCGACGATTGGCGCCCAAAATCCCAGCATACAATTCCAGTAGTGCTATTCTACACAACGAAGTCTCCGCACCAATCCCTTGTACGTCCATCGCACATTAACAGGAAGAAAGACCATGATGCCCTTGGCGGAACAACAACAATACTACTCAATGCTGCCGCCTTGTGACCAAAGTCTGCCATCACATGTACGACTGTGGAAATCCACTTACAATCTACTTCACACTTACTTTACATTGAACAATGTTACTCTCAAACAAAACAACAAAGAACATATGTATTCACATTTACACAACTTTTAGAACTATATTAATATAAAGGGGGAAAATCACCTATGACTAGATTTACCACCCGGCTACAATCACCCCCCTGATCTGAGCACTTATGTCTCCACCACTTTGTGGTGTCAAAGTGACGCCCTTGACTGACTCGCCCTGCTCTGCACCAGCTCCTCTCTAGTCAGCCTAATTATTCTCTCCACCGATTACTGAACACTTTTGCAAGGCGTTGTATACATGTTACATTCTCATTAGAGCACCCATAAAGGTCTGATCCTAGAATCGCCCCTGCTGCCACTCCTTCCAGAGTGATCACTAAAGAAACCATTTTGTTCAGAGTAACTTGGCTCACAGCCAGCGTGAATTCCTGAAGAAGGAGGAACAATTTCCTGCAATATCCAAAGGCCATGAAAGGAAACAGGCTTACAGGGAGAAAATGTTGTCTACAATGCTGCATTCAGTTTAATGTACATTTCGAGTCAAGGAGATGTAACGTTGAGGCGGAAAAGTTTTAAACTGATTACAGTGATGTTGATACAGTATCGATGACGTATGTAGGAGCAGCTTACCTGAAAAAGGTGACAGTCTGTCTGAATCTAGCTTCTTCTAAACAGTAACATGGATGACAAAATGATCGACTACGTGGTCAGTTATAACATCACCAGACTATCGAGAAATAAATGTTTGCTTTACAAGTGAAACTAAAACTAAAAAACTTTCTGTCGGGGATAACTACCGCCAAAAACATATTGTTTTATAACACTGATAAAACAAAAACGTGTCTTTACCTGAAGATGCTGGAGACAGACGGGCCAACAGGAAAACGAACAGATAAACCATCCCGGTTTTATATTCAACTTTCGTCGATTTCAGCTTTTAGTCTCATTAGCTCCGCGTCAAGGCCTCAAATATTTTACGGCTCTTGAAATATAACTTAATCTTCTTTAACTTGCACCCAGATGGACCAGTAGATGCGTTCGAGATGACGGCGGCTTTTTTGTCGATTTGATGGTTTAACGTGAAGCGCAGGGGCGAGGAACAAAAACGGCGCCGTCAAGTAGAAGACAGTCTACTGGTATCTGGGAGCTGCGACCGCACTGATGTAGTGTTCAGTAGGAAAACTCGTTCAGATGGGTTCACATGGGAGTCTGTCGTCACTGGGCAGGCTGACTTACTGTTACTAATTGTAACACTGAAAAATAAGTCATATTAAGCCCCTGCATCTCAAGTAAAAGCCGAGGCTACCTCAAAGAGTTTTTAAATGGTTCAAATGATTTTAGATGTCAGGCATCCTCTGCTAAGTTATCTGTTCTAACTTCATAAAATTGAACTAGTCATTCTCTTTGCTTTTGCTGGGTCTTATGCCATCAACTACTTTAAATCCACTGTACAGACAAACTGACAATGAAAGGAACTTTACTTTTGCAGACTTAGGCCTATAAAATATTCACACTTTCTGTTAAACACATGTAAACAGATATTTTATACAAAGAATGTTGGCCTATGTTGATTGGTGATTTGTTTATACTAGAACAAATCCATTTCTTTTAATACACCCTTTTTAATAATAATAATGTAGTTTTACATTTAAATTTAGTGAAATATGTTTATTTTCAAAACAGAGAGACAAGCTGCTTACATGGGGCAATGTGGCTTGGGCCGAAGTTGCAGCCATGATAAAATCCACAACTATATAGTTTACAAAGTGATGATTGTTCATAGTTTCTCTTTTCTAGATTAAAAAAGTATTTAGTGCATTTTTCACCTTGTTCTAGACACTTTCTTCTGGATCTGACAAAGGCACCTCTGGCCTTTTCTTCATATATTTTGTTCAATTCAAGTTGTAGAGATGACAGTTCTTGCAGTTCTTCTCTAGATAATTGTACTTTCTCTAATAATCTTATTATATTTGTAATTATCCGGGTCTATCTTTCTTTATTTGCTTTAGCAAACCGTTTCCCAAATGACAACGCAAAATTTCTAAATTCGTATTTCATCAATTCCCAGCATTTTCCAAACTCGTTAAATAAATTTGCTTGTCTCCAATATTTCTCAATTATTTTTTGGGCTTTATTTTTAAAGTCCTTATTTTCTAATAGTGTTTTATTTATTTCCAGTAGTAACTGAGTAAAGTTGAAGTTGTTTCAAGACTGATCAAAGAAAAGTGGAACAATGTCTCACATTTGTTATATGTCAAGAGTTTTATTCAGAAATATTCAGCTGTTTTGAGGCCTTTTCATAATTGACATCACCAGCCTTGGAAAAGTTTTGGTCACATGGAGCATTTGTTGCTGGCAAAGATAAGTATTTTTTGCCATCATAGGCCTACAGGTGCGGATATAACTACAGCACGTCGCTCCAATAAATCAAAGGAATCTGTGAAATGAGTTAGAGGCTGATGTGTGGTTTTTTAAAACCACTGTGAATCAAGAGCAGAAGCGGCAGATGCGCCACCTGTCGAAACAGGGCTGAAACGCACCGGAGCCTCGCTTCACTGCGGTCACGTGGCATTGACGTAAACCACACCTCACCGCGCTTCAGGATCTCGACCGACCTCAACGCAGCGTCGACACGTCAGTATCGAGCGTCCCATCCCTAAAGATTTCAACAAAAACAAAAAAAGACAGCAGGCACATTACAGACTGGTTATGTTATACAGAGGGAGCAGCAGGAGCAGCAGGAGGAGCAGCAGGAGCGGGTCTGTTGTCTGGATCTGTTGTTCTCTGTTGGATTTTCTATGCTGGATCATGGCGGAGGCGCAGACTGTAGAGGACTCCGGATATCGCTAAGAAGCAGTTTCTTCCCCAGAAAGCAACAGTTTCTACCTGACGGGACGATATGAGGGTGAGGAAGTCAGTTTAGTGACCGGCCATGACACAAATACAACATTTATTCTCTTTTATACCGCAGATTTATAGCAGGCAGTTTCAAAAGGAGGCTGAGGCCTAAAGGGTTTATAGCTGCTGTTTGTGCAAACAAAAGATTAAACACATAATCAAATTGTGAAGAGTTATTTTCCACCACATTTTCAGTAATGTTAACTTAACCTTAGACCTTCCTGCCTGGACTTCTGCCAGCACACAGCAAAGACTGTGGGCGCCACCCAACAGTGTCGCAACAGGGGGGAGGGCAGTGCAGCAGTTCCTCTGCAGCTCCCCTCCCCACTGTCAGAGAAAGAGCAGGTAACTTGACAGCAGCAGACAGAAATCACCTCCTCTCTCATGGAGAAGTTTGTGTTCCTGTTGGTCCTTCTGTCTCCAGCAGCTTCTGGTAAATACGAGCTTTTATTGATTCATGGAGGCAGGAAAGATCATTTTTATAAAATACTGTCATCTTGTCCTAAAAGGTCTTCACGTGTTTGCTACTCATAGACTGTATGTAGCTACAGTTGTCCAAAAGAAGATAAAATGATATCGTGTAGCTTTTCAGTGTGCAAAGACTTTGCTGGCTGTACGAATTGATCTTGGTTGAAGTTTATGTACTACGACAGTGTTTCGTACCCTTTCCTGAAGAAAGTTTCCCCCTGTCCTGCATAATTTATTCTCTCCCTGCTTCAGCACAGCTGATTGAAGCAGCTTCAGGATTAACAACGAGTTGATAGTTTGAATCAGCTGTTTTGGAGCAGTGAGATATTTAACACGCTGTTATTTAAACAGTTAATAGACATAAAGTCTATTCTATTCTTCTATATGCTATTTAGCGTTAAGTAATTGCCCTGCTAGTTTCCCGTTACAATGTTGACTAACAATCCCCTTATGTCTACGTGATTAAACTTTATAATGTTGTATGCGTTGCGCTTTGGGGGCGTGGCTCTGCCGCAAAAGTGAAACAATAGACCTAGATAGAGCGACATGTGCTCCCTTTAAGCCTCTATTTCAACCGTAAAGTGTAATACTTCCCATACAACAGTAAACTATTACTAAACTTAATCGGATAGTGGGACAAGTCCACGGTGGTGCCCGGATGGACACGAGGCTGAAGAAATTACCAAGTACCAACTAAGCTTCATTATTACCAAGATTGTGTCCAGATACTGCGACGCGCCCGCACTCGCGGTCCGCTCCGTTTCAACGGGGAACCAGTTACCATCTTCCCGGACTACACGACGACTGTGACTAAAGCTCGGGCTGCATTCACAAAGGTCACGTACAGAGGGGAGGACAGGGAGTTCACTGACCCGGACAAAGCGATGACCTGTGTCAAGAACAATATTCTCACAGAATGTACATGAGACTGATCATCTCAACTGAACGACCTGCCGGTATGGTGAACATGTGTATATCATTGTGCCAGTTGACATCAGGTACAAATTCATAGCACAATGTTTACATTTTCTATATACTATAACTGTTCCACTTTCTTATTGGCTTGAACTGTGTGCATATAGGCTGACATACTATTTCATGTTCAGCCTACAGTTACTACTAAAGTATTGGTTTGCTGTTTTTGCTTAAAGGATATACCGAGTTAAAATGAAAGTAACGCCGTTTCAGTTCCTGATTATTATTATGGGTTAATTGTGTCAGCAAAAGTTGGCTATTTGTAAGAGTCATAATAATAATGAAACCATTTTAAGAGCTTTCTAGTTTTTGACATGTTTCAGTGATTCATGCATTATAGCTCATTCTTCCAGTGGTTCAAGCAGGTTTAGTCTTAAAGAACCTACATTTATGTATAAAGGATTTCCCCAATAGCATCACAACATTGAGAACAAAATCCAACAAACAAATCAAACTTTACTGACTCTGCTGCCGATGGTTAAGACATCGTCTTCCTGGACTGTAGCCAGTATAAAATCCCTGTTTCTCTGTTCAACTATTATAAACAAGCATTATTATCCTTGTTAATTGTTTAATTTTGAAGTAATAAAGATATTAGTTTTAAAAGTAAAACTATTTCTTTGATAGCTGGGTTAAAAAGTGATATTGTTTTGGTGACACAATTGCTAAATGAAAAGTCTTATGACTCTTATTTTCTTACACTGTATTTGTGTATCTTACACTAAAATAGGCAACACAATTCCAGCTACACACTGAGATTTTGGAATTGTTTTTGATGCATTACCTTTTGTTCTTCTGAGATTACTTCAAGGAAGTGGTAGGTTTGACATGCATCCACAACTTAAAGGTAACGTCATTAACAGTGTATGCTTCACAGGTGTAAAATCTACCAATAAGTTTCTAAGGAGACTTTGCCAGGAGTCCACAACTCATCCTGCCAAGCAATTTTACTAACTCTAGAACAACAAAATATTAAATGGAAATCAGTTTGAAATATCAATAAGAAATATTGTGTCACCAACAAAACTAGAAAAGCTTTATTTAAAATTGTTAATTTGATTTCTCAGGCCTGATTCTGTGGAAAAGTGTGTTTTGCAGTGATGAGGCTGAAACATTGTCATTTATTTTAAGATTGTAATAATTTAGGTTACATTTAGAATATTTAAGACGGCGACTGTAGGGCTGGGGCGATTTGTCGACGTAATCGATTAAGATTTGAATATAGATTTATTGATTAGACATGTTTGTGATGTTTATTTAGGATAAATTGGTATGTTAATTAAGTAATAGGCAACTTTTCTTTCTTTAGAATAAACAAAATTAGTCGTTAGACTAATCGACTAATTGAATAAATTATCGTTAGATTAATCGACTTGAAAAATAATCGATATGTACAGCCCTAATTGACTGGTTCAACTATTTTTCTGGAAAAGAGACATTTTTTATGACAAGAGTGACATTGATTTAAAAGAATATATTTTTCACTCTTTATTTTATATGAAAAATTTTAGTAGAAACCACATTTTATGATCGAAATGAAATATTATATAGAAACTTTATATAGTTTAAAGATAAATAAAGCAATAAAAGCCGTTAAAATGTGTAAGGATTTAAATATTTGTTTCATATTACATGATACCCTTAAATGTTTATAGTTGTGTCATGCTATATTATCTTGTCGTTGTTTTCGCTAAAGATTTCTGTATGAGATTAATTCAAGATTCAATAAAAATAAAATCCTCCAGCTGACTTTCTGTGCAAATAATGTGGTTTTATCAATGAAAGAATGCAAACAAAAGGTGGCTCAGGAAAACAAAATTTTAAACACATACACATAAAAAAAAAGGTATTTTAGCAACTAATAAGCAGAAATAATTCACAAACTATGAATGGTGTTAGCCTAACTGCTAAAAATATATTTAAGGCCTATACATAAATGTTAATTATGAACATCAAAATGTAGCTTTTATGTTTTATAATGTGAATAATTGAAAACCTTTTGTAAAGTTCGCATCATGGAATCATTGAAGTTTCAAACATGTGCATAGTTATTCTCACATTAGTCTGTATTCGTAGATTCGTATCATTGTGATTAATAATTAAGTTATTTTGGTCAAGTTAATTTAAATTCTTGAGTTTTTCTGAGCCTATCTTAAGACTTATCAGACTCTGGTCTGGAAGCTGAGCAGGACACCAACACTACGTACTTTAGCAGCTTTGTAACGTTCGCTGCATTTATAGGAAGTAACGTTAGAAAGTAGCCACATGTCATAACTTTGCTGTAACATTACTAAGTCACACAGTGAGAAAAAATAAATCCTGTATAGAAAATAAACACTAAACATTTTATATTCACGCCGCAGCCCTCTGAATCGTAATCGGTTCGTGACGCGTCTGAAGATTCACACCTCTAGTTCCCGTGATCTCAGGTTCTTCTGTTGAAGCAAAGAAATGTAATTACTTTTTCTCTCTGATGTTTTTAGATGTGGTACGAGTGAAACCTGGAGATGATGTCATTCTGCCATGTCAGGCCGGTGATGTCTCCATCAGAGCTGTAGAGTGGAGCAGACCTGACCTGGAGCCAGAGTACGTCGTCTTTCACAGAGATGGACTCTCAGATCCAACCCAGCAGCATCCATCCTTTAAGGACCGGGTGCAGCTGGTGGACAGAGAGCTGAAGGACGGAGACGTGTCTTTAATTCTGAAGAACGTGAGCAGCAACGACGCTGGAACATACGAGTGTCGAGTTGCAGCAGGAGGTTCAAGACGTAAGAGAGCCATTATTGAGACTGAGCCAATCAGAATCATCCAGCTGGAGGTTTCAGGTGAGTTTGTGGAGGTCAGTGTGTCTGTGTGCCATGTTGTAGCTGCACTTTATTCCATGTTGATTCTGAGAGTCAAACATGAGGAATATAGAAGATATAGAAGAGTAAATGGAGGCTGTTCCACTGTTCACTCATTTCCTGACTAATATGCACTTTGATCTTCAGGGTCCAACAGCGGCGACGTCGAGGAGGGAAACTACAGACATTACTACGGATCTGTAGCAGGTTTTGTTCTGGTTTGTTTAGCTGCTGCTGTTGGATTGGCTGTTGGCTGGAAATATAAAAGACATAAGGACAAGAAACCAGAACAGTCTGACAGTCTGCTGCTGAAGAAGAGGTCAGCTTGTCACAGATTCGTTTCACCTGAGCACAT
This sequence comes from Micropterus dolomieu, assembly GCF_021292245.1. Classification (NCBI taxonomy): domain Eukaryota; kingdom Metazoa; phylum Chordata; class Actinopteri; order Centrarchiformes; family Centrarchidae; genus Micropterus; species Micropterus dolomieu. Next base: position 33,692,339 of record NC_060161.1, read on the forward strand.
GTAGGGATGCAACGATTACAGATTGTTGGTACGATTATAGTCTGAGGAATAATAATGGTTTCACAGTTATTATGAATTAAGTCACTTCACAACACCTATTGATATTTAATATTTTATTAACAATGATATGTCTATAATATTTAAGTATTATTATTAATAATATAAGAGGAATATTAACTGCAATCTTCCGCCAGGGGAAATTGTTATTAATGAGGTAAATAAACTGAACTGTTGTCATCAGCTCATCCGTAAATGTGTAAGTTTTAGTGAAAATGATAGAAAGAAATCTTTCACACAGCGTTATTAATAATTGAAATGCAGGTAATTGGTATAGTCACTGAAAGCTCGACAGGCATCGACTGTAAGTGACAGGTTTATATTTAATTCCCAACTTGCCAAGTTATTTAACTCAGTTATTATGTATTACCTTTACTTAGACGGGTCAGACTAAATACAATTCAAATATCCAGCTTTTGATCTGGGATTAAAAAGTAGGCCTACTACAATATTAGGGCTGGACAGTTAATCGAATAATAATCTAAACCGAAATTAACCGGTGTAATCTCCCCTTGTCGGTTATTTCGGTTATTTAATCCTGTTAATATTGTGTATTCATGTACTTTCCCCTTGAAACACTGTGTGTGTCGTTATGTGACTCCGACCCGTCCTGCTCAGCCTTCAGACCGGAGCTCAGGGAGATGTTGGCTGGCGTTAACCGCCTCCCAGCAGTTGTAGAAACAACAGACACTTTTATTAACGGACACAATGTGAACTACGCTGTACATTTTCTGCCAGACTGACAACTTATTACTCGCTAGCTTTCAGCACCTGTCACGTAGATGCCCTTTGATAAATGAGGAGAGGAAGCTAGCAATGCGTGATTTACAATGTTCACACAGTGTGCTAGTGAAAATCATTTGTTCCGCATTGATATTAAATAATTTGAGTGAAAGTTTAGCAGCAGCGACGATGCGCCGAATATAGAAGAACCATCTCTCTGTAATGTGCACATCAACATTACCTATTTAATTGAAATTTAGATAATGGATTTGTGATGAATAAATAAACCCAAGCTTTAGTAGTTGAACATATTTACAGAACAAACCAGTACAAAAACAACAGTCAAATTTTTTTTTGTTAGTGATTTGTGCATTTTGTTGGAGACGATGATAGATTTTATTTTGAAAGCTGTTTTTTTTTGTATTTTTCTACTGTTACAATAAACTCTAGGTTACGTGAACTGTTGATTCAGATTTCAGTACCTGAACTCCTTTCAAATGTCACTTTAGTAATAGTGCACGGTAAACATGTATTTCCAGTTAATATTTACAGTAATGCAAGGAGTTAATTGTTTGATTACTTGCACTTAAAATGTGTGTAGATAATTTAGAGAGCATTTATATTACATTGGTAATATCTGGGCAATCGAGGGCTGTTACCGTCTTTTCCTTTTTACAGCATTCACCTTTAATTGCTTGGGAAAACTCTCAGGAGAAAGATTGGGAAGTTAGTGGACAGTCAGAGAGTGGAGCCACACAGTTTTTAGACCTCCTCTCTCTCTTCCTATTTTTCTCTTGTTAATTAAAAATCTAATTTCTGTAATTTTTCTGTACTGATGTTTTCTTGCTATCTGAGTAAACGGATGTATTTTTTACTTGTGGTCCTCTGGATTTGTTGATGTGGATTCGGACGAGGGGATGGATGGAGCGTCAAGCTAGGGCTTCATTCAGAGGAAACCTACAGATTGATAAGGATGTGATGTTTGTTTTAGATGTACTTACTGACAGAGGTCAATTCTGTGAATATGAGTATCTTGCCAGTAATAAGTGCTTGGATACCTCTCGAAGAATATATGTTATAAAAAGCATATCTCCAAAGTTACTAAGTGTGTTGTTATATGTTCTTTCAATGGAGAGATCCTCGAGCTCTCATTTGGTGGGAAATATATTTTTATGTGTAATAGGCGCCAAATCAGAAAAGTACTGATCTCTGGTCCAAATTTTATATCCATAAGACCGAAACACTTCAAATTCAGTTTTCATTTGAAAAGAACTATCAAAACCCTTAAATATATAGTCTGTAAATTACTCAGTAAAAAAAGGCTTTATTTATAGGCTATTTATTAACTTATATCTCCCTCATACAACGGGTTTTCTGCTCCTTTTGTTTTATTGTTTTGTATTTGCATTTTATTTGTTCTGTTCTTGCCCCGTCTCTTTTTGTATGCCAATTTTGTTTTGTTTTTTAAATCAACTTTATTGGAATTGATTCACAACCAGTCAGTCATTCCAGTTTGTGAAACATAGAGGCTTGAAATAATATGATGGTAGAAGGAGAAAAATATAAAATAGCCTGTATGTATAAATTCAACCCCCCTCTCACCCACTGTGAGGTGGTATGTGTCATCCTCAAGCTCGGGTCCTGGACCAGAGGCCTGGGAGTTTGAGGGTTCTGCGCAGTATCTTATCTGTTCATAGGACTGCACTCTTCTGGACAGAGACCTCTGATGTTTTACCTGGAATCTGCTGCAGCCACTCTCCCAGTTTGGAGGTCACAGCCCCCGGTGCTCCGATCACCACTGGCACCACTGTTGCTCTTACTTTCCACATCTTTTCTTTATGTATATATTATTACGGGACAGTCTGCATGGACAAGAAGCGATTTCTGGTATTCATTGCCATGGTGCTAAATTGTGCTGTTGAAATAAAGAGCAAGTCAGAGAGGATTAAGATGTTGTTGGATGCTGCAAGCAGATTCTTGGACATTGTGGACATTTCAGGAGAAGAGATAGATATTACGCTGAGGGAAAGATTTAAACCAACCACCATAAAACCTCAAAGAAGAAGACGTGTTTTTTGTGTTTGTTTTAAATTAATCTTTATTCATAATCATGGACGATCTGCAGGTAAACAACATCTTCTGTCCAGCTATTGAGTCAGAAATAAGCCAGGGAGGTCAGGGGGTCATCAAAGAGAAATATAACTGGTTCACAACAGAAAAACACGAGTTCCAAACTTTAACAGGATCTAAAAAGTTCTAACATCTGCAGCAGAAAAATATGAATATTAATCCAGATAGAAACTTTTTACTGCAGCATGAGCACCTCCACTGTGACGCTGTTTAAAGCTCAGGTCACTGACAGTGACAGGCTACTTTCTATATGAGATTTGACTGCAGGACTTTTACTTGCAGTGCAGTATTTTCACACTGTGATACTCTGAAGTATTGAAATACTTCTTCCACCTGGTTTCTGTGTGCAGAAAAAGTTCTGAGTGAGTCCACTCAAGATTTATGAGTCTGACTTTCTTTCCTTTCTGCAACAAACTACCGTGCTTTTATTCTGGTAGGGATATAACTGTGCATATATTCCCGCGCGACCGCACCGACACCGAAGAATAAGAATAAGAAGTGATTTATGAAATGTTTTAAAACGACAACAACAGACACAGGTGTGGTTAATTTACACCTCGCGGCGACGACAGCAACGTAAAGGAGTTTCCTCCCAGTCTGGATCTTTTCTCTGCGGGGTTTTGTGCCTAAAGATGGCGGCGGAGACGCGCAAAGATGGCGGCGGAGACGCGCGGGCGGATCCTGATCCCGCTCAGACACCAGTAACCCGGTTTATTGGACATGACCCAAAGACATCTATTTCCTTTTAGACCGCAGATTATACTTTCTACACAGGACGCGGTATAATGCAATAGTTAGCCCCGCCCCCCACCAAGGGTGTTAGTTTGTGATCTGCACAGAAGTAACAGGTAACTTGACGGCAGCAGACGCACTTCGCCTCCTCTCTCATGGATAAGTTCGTGTTCCTGTTTATCCTTCTGTCTCCAGCAGCTTCTGGTAAAGACGAACTTTTATTGTGAACAGATTCATGTTTGTAAGGAAAGTTGTGAACGATGTTTATATTAGTTAATGTGTAATACGACTCTTATCGTCAAGTATCCAGTTTCTCCGCTGATGAGGGAAGAACGTGACGGTACCAGAGAGTCACTGTGATTGGGAGGGGAAAAAGGCAATAAAATCATCCGATCGCTTTATTTACTCTATTACCGACTCCAAAACGTTTGATACTTACGGCTATTACTGGCTTCAGCCCAACGTTTTTAAGTTTTCCCGGCTGCCATTCCTGCTCACTGCGCCAGAAACAGACCAGCCCCCTTTTCAGAAACGTCTAGATTATCTGTAGCCTGAATAAGGTCGCATTGGTCCACTGGACTTCACTTTGATTGTAAAATACTACATTTGAAACCTCTTTATCTTTAAAATGCATGATCTAAAGGAAAGCAATGAAAATATGTTAAAGATTTAAATATTTTTCTTTAATAGCTTTGTAGCTGTCTACATGATATCCTTACATTTATACTTGTGTCGTGCTTTATGATCTTGTAAAGGTATTTTAGTAACTAATAAGCAAAAATAATTCACATAAACTATGAATGGTGTTACCTTCACTGCTAAAAATATATTTAGGGCCTTTACATAAATGTTAATATTTATGAACATCAAAATGTAGTTGAAATCATGGGATCAATAAAGTTTCAAACATGTGCATATTAATTCTCACATTAGTCTGTATTTGGTACACACAATCATTGTGATTAATAATTAAGTTATTTTGGTCAATACCCAAAAGTTAATTTAAATTCTTGAGTTTTCCTGAGCCTATCTTAAGACTTATCAGACTCTGGTCTGGAAGCTGAGCAGGACACCAACACTACGTACTTTAGCAGCTTTGTAACGTTCGCTGCATTTATAGGAAGTAACGTTAGAAAGTAGCCACATGTCATAACTTTGCTGTAACATTACTAAGTCACACAGTGAGAAAAAATAAATCCTGTATAGAAAATAAACACTAAACATTTTATATTCACGCCGCAGCCCTCTGAATCGTAATCGGTTCGTGACGCGTCTGAAGATTCACACCTCTAGTTCCCGTGATCTCAGGTTCTTCTGTTGAAGCAAAGAAATGTAATTACTTTTTCTCTCTGATGTTTTTAGATGTGGTACGAGTGAAACCTGGAGATGATGTCATTCTGCCATGTCAGGCTGGTAACGTCTCCATCAGAGGCGTAGAGTGGACCAGAACTGACCTGGAGCCAGAGTACGTCCTCCTTTACAGAGATGGACGCTCAGATCCAACCCTCCAGCATCGATCCTTTAAGGACCAGGTGCAGCTGCTGGACAGAGAGCTGAAGGACGGAAACGTGTCTTTAATTCTGAAGAACGTGAGCAGGAACAACGCTGGAACATACGAGTGCCGAGTTGCAACAGAAGGATCAAGACGTAAGAGAGCCATCATTAAGACTAAGCCAATCAGAATCATCCAGCTGGAGGTTTTAGGTGAGTTTGTGGAGGTCAGTGTGTCTGTGTGCCATGTTGTAGCTGCAGTTTATTCCATGTTGATTCTGAGAGTCAAACATGAGGAATATAGAAGATATAGAAGAGTAAATGGAGGCTGTTCCACTGTTCACTCATTTCCTGACTAATATGCACTTTGATCTTCAGGGTCCAACAGCGGAGACGTCGAGGAGGGAAACTACAGACTTTACTACGGACTGGGAGCAGCTTTTGTTCTGGTTTGTTTAGCTGCTGTTGGATTGGCTGTTGGTTGGAAATATAAAAGAAATGCAGACAAGAAACCAGAACAGCCTGCTGCTGATGAAGCAGTGAACGACCAGTTACTCTGACTTGTCACAGACTCTTTCCACTTGTCAATATGCGTTTCATACATTCAACATGATTTTCATTCCTTCTGTGGGTGTGAAGGTGTAAATCTGGCGTTTGAAGATCTTCACCATGTTGATCTGCTTCATCAGTGCAAACAGACATTTCGCCCTTCATGGATTGCTACCTTAACGTGGTGGAGGGGCTTGTGTGACTGTTTCGACTGCAGATCAGCTCCTGGTTTGGTCTCTCCTGGGAAATTGGTCCCAGAGGCGGGTCAGACTAAAGGCAATTCAAATGGCCCCCGTTGGCCTGGGATTAAAAAGTACAACAATATTCCGCTTAAGTAAAAGATACAAGTAAAAAGCAGATCTGTTAAAATTTGCTCTCAGTAAATGATGACTTGACTCTTTAATTAAAGACCAGCTTGAAGGTCTCTTCAAGGGGGGGGGCGACGCTCCGCCTGCGTAGTCGCTTGGCCCCCATGGGGTCGCACGCCCACTCGTCGCTCTCAACTGTCTTTGAAAATGAATTACAAGGCCCATAAATCGCTTCCCGTGTGTCAGATCACAGCTAAAGATAGATTTAATATATATTTTGGCAATTGTGTTGTATTGTAATGCTGTCTCTTTAGAAATACTTATTTATTTTATATTTAAAGCTTAAGATAAATAACTCACTGGAGAACAAAGTTTACTGAGAATAATACCAGGTCTGATTGTTTTTATCTGTATTTATAAAGCAGATTGTGGGACACAAATAAATATTTTTATGTTTTTACATTTGGAAACTTGAGTTGTTATTGTTTTGCTTCATGTTGAATTCAGGACACATTTGGTTCTTTGATCATATCGACAGAGAGAGATTCAGATGGAGGATCGCGTCTCACGCTTAACACACCACAGCTCAAAATGTTAAACGTCAGATTTCCTTCAGAATTTGTATGTAAACACTGGAAGACATACTGCATGTGGGCATTGGGAAGAAAGTGTGTACTTCTAATTAATCAAAACATTTAAAACACCAGCTCGTGATTATCTCTCAACTGCCTCTTGAATCTTCCCCCGACTGAGTATTAAACTCTTTTCCATCATCAGCAGCTTGTGTCATCACTCTGCTCTGAGGAGTGTGGCGGGCCGTCCTCACGTGTCCTTCGCATCTGGTTGAATTCGTATAAGTGTTGGTCTCTCTGTCTAATTTATGGTTCTGACCACAAAGTTTTTATTTTTTAAGTCCCAGCGTCGACTTAAGTTCCCTCTGGTGTCCTCAAGGCCAACTCTGTCTGACAGTTCAGTTTGAGGCCTTCACTGCATCTACACAGAGCAATATCTGGAAACCATATTAAGTTACTACATAACTTCAACAATACATGTAAAGCTGTACTTGAGATGAGTTAAACCAACTGTGCACTGTGGCCAAATAACCCCACCAGAGGAATAAAGAGAAAACCCAGAAAAGGGAAAAGGACCGTCTGGTGGTCTCATATGAAATTAACAAAGAAGCCGTCTCTTTTTAATACATTATTTAAAACATTTATTTATATATTTATGCATTATATCAACATGTTTTTTCTTTTTATTTATTTCCAAAGTCACTTATTTAATTTTGCATGTATGTATTTATTATTACTATTTTAAGTCCCCCCCAACAAGCTGCCGTTAAAACGTTTTCTGAACTTCCGTCTAAGGAAGGAGTGAGTTGTGGAAGTTGGCCCGTCAGCAGCTGTGAGGGAGAGAACAAAAACCTGAGCTCTCAAAAACAAGGGGAAAAAAGCAATAAAATGGGGGAAATATTACTTAAAATAAGCAAAATTATCAGACAAAAAAAAACAAGTATATTTTGCCTTCAATTAAGATAATTAATCTTACTTAGATTGTAGTTTTTGCAGTGCACGCCCCCTCGTTGGTGTGTTGAGGTATTCAGGTAGTGAAATGTTCGGGTCACTGTTGCTGCTTCCTGCCTTTTTTCAACATGTTCTTGACACCCCGGCTGGTTGCTTCACTTGGCTTTGGGATCTCAGGATATTTCAACTTCGAGTCAAAGCAGATATTCTGCACGCTTGCAGTGAAAGAGATGGGTGCCAGTCTTCTCCCATGGTCTGGTAGACGGAGGAAACAGCATCTCCCTGTAGGTGTGTTAAAAGTACAACATATGAAACTTTCCTCATCCAGCTTGATCTGCCAGAAACCTTGACTGACATCCAGCACGGAGACGTACTTTGCATTAGACATGAGGGAGACAGCCTCTGTGCGCTCTCTTGTGATGGCCCCTGTTGAGATCTTGTGGATCCACGCACATCCTGGTCTTATTTCAGTTTCTGTCACCTCCCTGTTCCTCCAGTGTGTCGGTTCGGTTTGTCTTGTTATGACTCCCATCTCTTCCATCTTCTTTATCCCTGAAAGCTACTGGAATTTTTCCTCTGGGCGTGCACGAGTGCTGCAACAGCTGGATCAATCTGGATCTGGTGTTTCCCTGGCAAACATCTTAATCCAGAGAACAACTCCTCGTAGTCTTTTAGATTGTTTTTGTTGTGGCTGCATTTGGGTCCTCTCTGTCTCCCACACCACACCCGTAACGGACCGACCAAGCCAACGTGGACCCAGCATTACGCTGAGGGGCCTGTGGTGCCATCAGCGACAGCCTTAGGGAGGCTTTTCTTGCCGGGGCCCGACAGTTTTTGTCCCCCCTTCGGACGCTAGCATCCTCCACGCCTTATCCCCTCTGCCCGCGAAGGAGTCCCCGAGCATGTCCCCGAGCATGTCCCCGCCTCTGCGCCGTAATCTCGGCCTGCGCTCTGCGATCGTTGTGCCGGACCGGAGATGGACCCAGCGGACATTAGCCCTTCCCCAGAGGACCTGTGCCAGGTGAGGACCATCGCGGACAATCTCTTTTGGGACTTAAGTGCTGAGGATTGGCACGAGGGGCTGGACGCGCGAGCCCGCTTTGAGAAGGCTCTGGGCCAAGAGCCGCGTCTACTGAGCGCTCCTGGTGTGGCTGGACTGGTTTGGGTGTCGTCTCAGAGAGTCCCTGCTATCGACTCTGAATTCCCCCAGTGCTCCGCTCCTGAGCCCAGGGTCTGGGTATCTCTGGATAATCCGTAACTCGTTTGTAATACAAAAACGAAAATATCTGTTTTTTGTTTCAAAATGAAAAACCAAATAACCGTTTTTGGTGTTAGAATCAAAAAAACAATTAAAATCGGTCCGTTTTTGGCAATTTATTTTATTGTTGTTCCTTTTTGAACAAATAATGAAGAGAGTCTGAACTTTCGTTTCTCGTTATAAACCAAAAACAAGTCACGTGGTCTATTCCTGTTTTGGAAGGGCTAGGAACCGGTAAAACCTTCAAAATAAAAGTAGTACCATGCAGTTAGAAAGGTGATTATAGACTAAAACTAAACTAACGTTTTTTAGTAAAACTAAAGTAGCACTGGATGTGGAAAAAAAACACTTTAGTCAACTGAAATAAAAACAATAACTAATAAAATAATACCTGTTAGGCTGTTGGGGAGAGTGAACTAATGTTATATGTAGTTTAGGACAGCAGTTATCCTGTTTATTTAAGTTTATATTATTTAATTCATATTTTAGTTTCCTAACATATTTTATAGGCCTTCTTGCTGTGTGGTAGCTCAACCAGCAGAAGTCACTCTGCCCCCTTCTGTGGCGCCAACAGGCAACAAGGTTTTGACCTTTTGACTTGTGTTTATATCACAGAGAAGGCTGCACTGCTACCAGAGGAAGCTGATCACTGAGTTTGAAGGGTGTGCAGAACTTCACCTGCCTTCCAGCTTCTCTTTCTGCGCTGTTAAAAACTCTCAGCTTCCATCATCTGCGGTTATGTGTCAAAAAAACTCTTCCAAACGACATGCAGTGAAGGGAAAAGGGGCTCCTACAGTCCACCACCCTGTCAATCTGTCAGAACACCTAAAGAAGAGGGAAAAGGGCTGAGGGAAGTCACACAGCCCAAAAACAAGTAGATTGCCCACCCTTAGCAGAACCTAGCATTCACAAAAACATTCACAGGACCCATCCACCTCTAACAGAGTCTCATCAAAGAATCCCCATTTAAAATCAGGACACAAGTCAGCAGTGTCTATACAACCCTCAACTAATGCAGTAAATCATCCACCAGCTCTGACTCCACCTCATTCAAGGAGCAGACGTTTAAGGCAACTCAGGGTATCAACCTCTACGGCCATCTCTCTGGTGAACTCTAGCAGAACAGGCCATGCAGTCTACAGGGTTTTGGTGACAGGTGGCTTAAAATGCCTGTAATAAAAACAAATTAAAAAGTGTTGACAAAAGTTAGATGGCATACCATCCAAAATCCTAACCTGCTCCTTGACCACACGGCATCAAGAGAGATCCTGAGCGCTCCCTGAACATCAACTCTTAATGAGGTGATTGTCTCCAGGTGTGTGCCGCTACTGGAGAGGCAGGGTGGAGCTTACCTGAGAGGGTGAAACTAGATTACATTACCAGGCCGAAAGCTTAACCATCACATCAAGAAAATGGATAACCACACAGGCTAACTAATTCACTGATATACAAGCTTAAATTTAAACAGCTAGCCTTGTTATCAAACTGGAACCATCGTTAATATTTAGTTTTATCAGAGTTATTAAGCAGCTAGCTATCAATACACAAACACGGTCGTTTATTTGTTTGTGTTTTTACTAAAGGGGACCGGGGCCAAACTCCCCTAAACAGATGAGAAAGTCTGAGCATTTTGTTCAGTCTTCTCCAGAGCAGCCTTTACAGCCAGTTAACAATCTGAGGGGTCATCAGTCAGATGAACACCAAGCTTTATGTGGACATTAAGCCATTAATTCAGAAGAAAAACCTTCTGGATATTCACTCTGTCACATCACAGAATACCAACAGCAACTTCTAACGACATTTTCTCACATCTGATACAAACTCAGAGCAGGACTGAGTTCTCTTCCTCTTAACATATCAAGCATGTCCCACAAAACAAGCAACAGGCAGCACTGAATCAATCTGTCCACACACGTCCCTCACACTGTCTTAATGTTGCAACATGTCTGCAAAGATAACCAGAACCACACTGACAGTGCTCGACATAGTTTTGAAAACAAATTGCAACAAACACATAACCCACCAAATGATCAGGAACATTAACTCGATCCAGTTATCATCACATATTACACTCAGCCTACGGGGAAAACAGACAGGATGGCCAAGTAAACAGCAGATTTCCCCCCAATACTCAAGTTTTGTCTCTAATTCCTTTAAATAAATCCAATCCAATACAAAATTAGACTTTTAAATGCTTTAGAGGCAATTATTTTCTTTTAATGCTGAAAGCCTCAAGTTTCAGGCTCCACATGTGAGATGCTGTCTGTAAAGAGGGTGCAGGTGATTGGTCCTAAAGGAGGGTGACCCGAGTAGGGTGGACAGGTTGGAGCTGTGTCTAGTACAGGTCACTCATTTATTTACATTTCCTTATGCACAAAAACAGTGCCACAATTACAAGGTGTTGTTGGTTACCATAAATCATGATGTAAATATCTGAAAGTGCCAACAGGGCCCTTTTCTGCTGCTGGAGGCAGGAGTGGTGTTCTGCTTTGTCCTGCCAGTCCAGCATTTATTTAAACAGAGAGTGATGGTAGGTGATGGGACCAGCCTTGATACTATCATCAGTCCTCAAACCTGCACAGGCTTATATCACCTGTGTCGGGACTCAGTTTCACTTTTATTTTACTTTACACAGGTTGTAACAGTGCAGAGCTTTCCCTGGTGGCTCATTAAACAGAATTAAACCCAAGAAAGGCAGTAAAAGACTCACCAGGTTTCACACATAATTAGGCCTTCATAACTAATGAGAACTACAGGTTGCATTAAAATATTTAATCTACTTAACTAATATAATAACTATATTACACTGGCAAAAAATGCAAAGGAAAATAAAAAGTTTACACCTCCACAGATTTGTTTTGGAAGAATTTTGTTTTGACACATAACCGCTGATGGTGGAAGCTGAGAGTTTTTAGCAGCTATAGCACCATAGAAAGAGAAGCTGGAAGGCAGGTGAAGTTCTGCACACCCTTCAAACTCAGTGATCAGCTTCCTCTGGTCGCAGTGCAGCCTTTTCTTTGATATAAACACAAGTCAAAAGGTCAAAACCTTGTTGCCTGTTGCCTGAGTGACTTCTGCTGGTTGAGCTCCCACAAAGCAAGAAGGCCTATAAAGATGTAAGGAAACTAAAATATGAATTAATTAATATAAACTTAAATAAATAGGCTAACTGCTGTCCTAAACTACATATAACATTAGTTCACTTGTCTTAATCTGAAGTTACAGGTCAGCAATGGCCTTACAAATGTTCAAATAAGTTATTATATATATATGTATATATTTTTTTTATTTCAGTTAATTAAAGTGTTTTTTTTCCACACCCAGATCAGGTTTAGTTTTATAACCTACTAAAAACGTTATTTTAGTTTAGTTTTAGTCTATAATCACCTTTATAACTACATGGTACATGGGCTACTTTTATTTTGAAGGTTTTACTGGTTACTATCCCTTCCATAAAAGAACAGACCACGTGACTTCCGTTTTTGGTTTATAACGAGAAACGAATTGACTGAAGTTCACAGACTCTCTTCATTATTTGTTTAAAAATGAATAACAATAAAATCAATCGCCAAAAACGAAAAACGGGCCGTTTTTAATTTGTTTTTCTTTTTTTAATTCTGACACCAAAAATGGTTAATTGGTTTTTCGTTTTGAAACAAAAACCAGATAAACGGTATTTTCGTTTTATAATTACAAACAAATTACGGATTATCCAGAGATACCCAGACCTTTCCTCTTGAAAACACGTTTAAAATCAGATTTACTTTGCTAACATACCTTTTAGTAACCCCACGGTACCAGGGTTAATTGATCTTAATGACTAATGTAATCTTTATGACTTCAGTTGGAACAGACAGGTGACCATCAATGATTGTCATGTATTAATTTAATAAATCTCCAGTAAACTCAGACAACAGCATGTTAAGTGGTTTGTGTCTGTGAACTGTCTTATTGTGCTGTGTAGAGATGCTGAAAAAGGAGTATGAAAGTTTGGTTTCCCAGCTGACATGGAGAGGAGGAAAAAATGGTTGACTCGGGTCAACAGGAGCAACCTTACAATCACTAAAGAGGCTAGTAATAAAAATATGTGAGGTACTTTTTCCACAAAGAAAGAACACATCACTGGCTTTATGTTTGTTTATTAAAAACATCACTGCAGATCATCTTCAGGCTCCACTGTGATTCTTGTGCTGAGAGGGGGAATAAGAGAGAGAAGGTTAGACAAACCTACACATCTGTAAAGATTCATCCAGCTCATGTTTATCCAAGAAAAGGTGAATCAGGAGCATCTGGACGTTTCAGAAAAGGTCCAGTTGCTCTCAATTCAACCTTTGTTGTGAACAGCTACAGTTTTGATCGAGAAAGTTATGGATTGTTGAGTTTTGGAACATTATTAACAGCTTTTGCTGCTGATGTTGGCATCAGTTACTGGATAGTTTTGATTTTTTCAAACACAGGAACACTGATGATGATGTGATCTGAATTTATACAAAGTAATTATGTAATTAGACTAAACATATCCAGTAAGAATGTCTGTAAATAAACCTGAATTGTTGTGTGGAAAATAAGCTCATAAGGTAAGAAAGGATGCAGACACAGAGAGAAGGGAAAGAAAATGATAAAACATTTTAGGTATGATTTCTTATAAATGGTATATTATAATAGGCATTTACAATCGAGTTGTTTTCCATCTCACCGCTCAGTACTTTTTAACGTCACTGCTCCTCCACCTCGCAGACTCTACTGCTCTAATATAATTAATGAAGATTGTTTTTATAATATGCTGGTGTACTACTTTTACTGTTAGGGATAACTCTCCCCAAATAAATAATGTTTTGAAATCTTTTATTCATACATGCATCACTAATATATTTAAATAAAATTAAATCCAACCCCACCAAAAAATGTATTTTAAAATAAATCAATAAGCTGCCCCTGTTTATATTGTGCGCTGCAAACTTTATCTATTGCCAGTATGTTAATTTGTTAACCGTTAATGTCTAAATCTTCTAATTTAGTTGGGGAAGTCCACTAAAATCTTTTAACACACATGTTAAATTGATTCAATTGTGCCAATAACATATAATCTCTTTTTTTTTTATCCCGCACAGCATTTTCTACTGAAGCTCCACTGCGCTGCTGGCATTTGATGCAAACTTCCGGGAAGTATTCAGACCTCCGCGATCCGCCACTGCTGCGAAAAACTGGTCGATTGGAGTGAACGGAGATGCCGCGACTCTGTCTTAATGTAGACCAGTAGACCCGTACTGGTTCACTTCGTGCGGTGTGGAGAGTTAAACGGAGCAGCAGAAGGAGCAACGTGCCTTTCAAACGCAGCATTCAGCCCCGTCTGGATCTGAACTCTGCGGGTTTGTACGTTACGAAAATGGCTGCCGAGACGAGCAGAGGGATCCGGACATCGCTAAGAAGCAGCTTTTTCCTCAGAAAGCACCAGTTTCTACCTGAAGGGACGACGTGTAGGTGAGTACGTCGGTTTAGTGACCGGCCACGACGCAAATACAACATTTATTCTGTTTTAGGCCGCAGATTTCTAGAAGTGGCGCAGATTCTAGTTTCAAAAGGACGCTGAGGCCTAAATAGTTTATAGCTGTTTGTTTGTCTAAACAGTAGAATGAATACATTCAGCAGCTTGTTGGACAGGATCATTCACATTTGACAGTAGAATGAATACATTCAGCAGCTTGTTGGACAGGATCATTCACATTTGCTTTAAAATATTACTTGGTGTAGCTTGAACATGGCGGATTTGGAAACCGGAGTGTCGTTACTGTTAAAGAAGCTTCTCGTCTCCTCTCACTTGATGGACAGCAGCTTTTGCGTCCATTCCTACCTCTGATTGGCTAACGCCACCCGTCACACGAAGGCAACGAAACCAGCCAGTCAGACTTTAGTTGAAGCTCCGCCCTGAGCAGGAAGTGATCGCGCTCGTCTGTTCACACCAAAATCTGTCTTATCCAATGCGGCTGTGATCTGCTCTCTGTCCCCGGACGACATGACTCTGATGGCTTTCTCCTGTTTATTGATCCTTTCACTGGGCTCTGTATCTGGAGGTGAGCTGTCTCTTTGTGCGCGCGTGTGTGTATATAAATATAAAAGTAATTTTAAAAAAAATTAATCAGCGGTTCTGGCATTTAAGGTGTGTGTGTGTGTGTGTGTGTGTGTATTTGAAGAGTGCTGAATAGTTTATGTATTGTTGCAATTAACTCATGGATACTTTAAATAAAGGTTTACGGTTATAGAATTTACTTTTGCTAAAATAATGAAGCGATTTATGAGATAATATTTGTTTTAAAGTGCAGACATCATAAAAAAAACAAAACAACAACAATAAAACATATTTTTCCTATCATAGTGTCATTTAAAGACCACATGCCTGTAGAAAGAAGCGGTTCAGTGTTAACCGTAAATAACACCATCACACCTTTAGGACTCAGTCACACAGGCGGCGGAGCAAATCACAGCCATTGCAGTCAGTGCTTGGCAGTTTCTTTGGGTCCCTGCTCATGTTTGTGTTGATGGGAATGAGAAAGCAGACGAGATTGCAAAGATAGCGTTGAGATTAAAAGATGAAATAAGGAAAGTTCCCTTTGAAAAGGAGAGGCCAAATCATTCATTAGAAAAGCAGTGAGGGACGTATTTCAAGATTAAGGTTTGGACATACTGGGTTAAAATCAACGCTTTATTTAATGGCAAAATGTGTGTCTGATAAATGTGAGGTTTGTAATGTTCCTGAAAATGTCGAGCATGTCATCATGAAGTGTAGTAAATATAGAGGAACATCTTACGTGACAAGATAGATGAATTAGTAGGGGGGGATGGCATTTAGACAGGATTTTAGGGATGAGTGAGGAAACAAGGGAGAGCTGCAAAGCTCTCTTTAAATTTCTCAGATCTTCAGGATTAGATCATAACATATAGCCTTGTTTTTCTTTTTTTTTTTGTTATTGTTGAGTTTTGTTTTTATTTATTTACCTTTTGGTTCACTGAACCTGTGACCTGCGGTTCAGTAGGTGGCGGTATGAACCTGAACAAGTTGGTTGCAATCCGCCATAAAACCCAGAGAAGAAGAAGAAGCGCCGACCATCGGATCGCTTTAATTTAATTACTGCCGCAGCATTCAGCTTTGAAACGTCTTTATGATATTTACGCTTTTATGCTGTTGTATGGTAAGTTAGCTTTAGCTGCTAACTAGCTGCGTTAGCTTCTCACCGTCTGTGTAATGTTGGAGGAGGAGATGTTGTAACGTAAAAAGGGACTTTTATTTATGTTCTGTGGCAGCAAACATGAGCTTTTTATATGCAGTCTATGGCTGTGAGCGAACCAAAGGTCATGGAAGCTTTTCCACTCGGCCATCTTGCAGACCACCCCAAAGAGGGAAATGTCTTTCCTGCAACACTGGCACATGTGTCTGTCAAATAACCAATTTCAAACCAACTTCAACGCGGTGCAGTCCCCTCAATAATATTACCGTGATGTGTGGAACACAAGGAAATAAATGTTGGAGCATAATTGTAAACGATAGACGTTTTTCTATCATCAAGCGATATAGATCGTCCTGTGGAGTCCTTTTTGAAATGTAATTATTTTTTCTCTCTGGATGTTTTTATTGTTTTTAGATGTGGTACGAGTGAAACCTGGAGATGACGTCATTCTGCCATGTCAGGTTAGTGAAGCCTCCATCAGAGCTGTAGAGTGGAGCAGACCTGACCTGGAGCCAGAGTACGTCCTCCTTTACAGAGATGGACTCTCAGATCCAACCCACCAGCATCCATCCTTTAAGGACCGGGTGCAGCTGGTGGACAGAGAGCTGAAGGACGGAAACGTGTCTTTAATTCTGAAGAACGTGAGCAGCA
>NC_060161.1:33709083-33725445 GCF_021292245.1 Micropterus dolomieu
TGTGTGTGTGTATTTGAAGAGTGCTGAATAGTTTATGTATTGTTGCAATTAACTCATGGATACTTTAAATAAAGGTTTACGGTTATAGAATTTACTTTTGCTAAAATAATGAAGCGATTTATGAGATAATATTTGTTTTAAAGTGCAGACATCATAAAAAAAACAAAACAACAACAATAAAACATATTTTTCCTATCATAGTGTCATTTAAAGACCACATGCCTGTAGAAAGAAGCGGTTCAGTGTTAACCGTAAATAACACCATCACACCTTTAGGACTCAGTCACACAGGCGGCGGAGCAAATCACAGCCATTGCAGTCAGTGCTTGGCAGTTTCTTTGGGTCCCTGCTCATGTTTGTGTTGATGGGAATGAGAAAGCAGACGAGATTGCAAAGATAGCGTTGAGATTAAAAGATGAAATAAGGAAAGTTCCCTTTGAAAAGGAGAGGCCAAATCATTCATTAGAAAAGCAGTGAGGGACGTATTTCAAGATTAAGGTTTGGACATACTGGGTTAAAATCAACGCTTTATTTAATGGCAAAATGTGTGTCTGATAAATGTGAGGTTTGTAATGTTCCTGAAAATGTCGAGCATGTCATCATGAAGTGTAGTAAATATAGAGGAACATCTTACGTGACAAGATAGATGAATTAGTAGGGGGGGATGGCATTTAGACAGGATTTTAGGGATGAGTGAGGAAACAAGGGAGAGCTGCAAAGCTCTCTTTAAATTTCTCAGATCTTCAGGATTAGATCATAACATATAGCCTTGTTTTTCTTTTTTTTTTTGTTATTGTTGAGTTTTGTTTTTATTTATTTACCTTTTGGTTCACTGAACCTGTGACCTGCGGTTCAGTAGGTGGCGGTATGAACCTGAACAAGTTGGTTGCAATCCGCCATAAAACCCAGAGAAGAAGAAGAAGCGCCGACCATCGGATCGCTTTAATTTAATTACTGCCGCAGCATTCAGCTTTGAAACGTCTTTATGATATTTACGCTTTTATGCTGTTGTATGGTAAGTTAGCTTTAGCTGCTAACTAGCTGCGTTAGCTTCTCACCGTCTGTGTAATGTTGGAGGAGGAGATGTTGTAACGTAAAAAGGGACTTTTATTTATGTTCTGTGGCAGCAAACATGAGCTTTTTATATGCAGTCTATGGCTGTGAGCGAACCAAAGGTCATGGAAGCTTTTCCACTCGGCCATCTTGCAGACCACCCCAAAGAGGGAAATGTCTTTCCTGCAACACTGGCACATGTGTCTGTCAAATAACCAATTTCAAACCAACTTCAACGCGGTGCAGTCCCCTCAATAATATTACCGTGATGTGTGGAACACAAGGAAATAAATGTTGGAGCATAATTGTAAACGATAGACGTTTTTCTATCATCAAGCGATATAGATCGTCCTGTGGAGTCCTTTTTGAAATGTAATTATTTTTTCTCTCTGGATGTTTTTATTGTTTTTAGATGTGGTACGAGTGAAACCTGGAGATGACGTCATTCTGCCATGTCAGGTTAGTGAAGCCTCCATCAGAGCTGTAGAGTGGAGCAGACCTGACCTGGAGCCAGAGTACGTCCTCCTTTACAGAGATGGACTCTCAGATCCAACCCACCAGCATCCATCCTTTAAGGACCGGGTGCAGCTGGTGGACAGAGAGCTGAAGGACGGAAACGTGTCTTTAATTCTGAAGAACGTGAGCAGCAACGACGCTGGAACATACGAGTGTCGAGTTGCAGCAGGTGATTCAAGACTCAAGAGAGCCAACATTGAGACTGAGCCAATCAGAATCTACCAGCTGGAGGTTTCAGGTGAGTTTGTGGAGGTCAGTGTGTCTGTGTGCCATGTTGTAGCTGCAGTTTATTCCATGTTGATTCTGAGAGTCAAACATGAGGAATATAGAAGATATAGAAGAGTAAATGGAGGCTGTTCCACTGTTCACTCATTTCCTGACTAATATGCACTTTGATCTTCAGGGTCCAACAGCGGAGACGTCGAGGAGGGAAACTACGGTCTTTACTACGGACTGGGAGCAGCTTTTCTTTTAGTCATCTTTGTTGCTGTCGTTGTCTTCACACGTAGAAGATGCAGGGAGAACGTGGTGATTTGAGCCTGTGAGGAAGTTGAGCTACACATTTTTGAGGACTTGGAGGTTTTGCTCTGGTTTGTTTAGCTGCTGTTGGATTGGTTGTTGGCTAGAAGCTAGAAGCCAACAACCAATGTAGCTTCATGAACAGATTAACCAGCTTTAAACAGAAAAACAGCCTCTGATGTCTGAAATGTCAGCAGACAGAGCGCAAACCAAACATGCTGAAACCAGGTGGAGAGAGGTGTGAGTGTCTCAGATCACAGCTAACAACATATTTTATCTATATTGTGAATACTGTATTGTAATGTCTTCTATTGTAATATGATGATGTTTTTATATAAAACCTGTGATTTCTGTATATATTTATATGTTATAAGCTAATGATATTAGCTGGTATGTGGCCTTATGTGATTTAAAACTCTACTACTACTTTTTAATTGTATAAACAAACCAAAAAGACTGGACCAAAGCATCTGATATACCTCAATCTGTCCCACGGAGTTCACAGAGTAAGAAATAAACCTGAGTATAATTATCTACAAAGCAGAATTACATGATATGTACAGAAAGAACATGTGGTTATGTAATAATATGAATTAAACAAAAAGCAATAACTTGCAGTCTGCACAAATGTCCTTAAAGTGATTCTTTTAACTCTATTTTGGGACAATAAATATTTTCATGTTACATTTAGAAACTTGAGTTGTGTTATTTATTGTTTTGGTCCATGCTGTATCCAGGACACGTTTAGTTCTTTGATCAGGTGTGTTGTTCCTCATTTATCAAGTAGTTTCCCTCTCATGACTGCAGTGAAGAGAAAGGAGCGACAGAGAGATTCAGATGGAGGATCAAATATAAGACAGAGGTCACTTGTGATTGTAAAGTCAGTCTGACCCAGTAGGTTAGCCTGTTAATTTTTTTTTTTTGCAGTGTAAATGTGTCTAAAAAAGTTTTAGAACTATTTTACATTAATAAAATCTTGCTCATTTCCTAATTTGATGAAAGACACATTTGGACTGCAGCTAATAATAAAAAAAACTCACTTTTAAACTACATTAATTTGTTTCAGCTGCACTGCAGTCATCCTCACTCAGAAATTTTCACATCATCTTCAACATGATAACTAATACAGGAATGTTTCAGTGCACCTGTTTCCAGCTGCCTTTTTTCCACAGAGCTTTAAAGAACAGTGCTGTCTATAGATTTTATTCTGTGCTGAGGATAAATCCACGATGTCTCTGTCCATACATGATGACAGAGTGATCATAAAAGCGGTCATGTTCAAGATCATGGTTCGTATATGATTATTATTACTGACACATGCACATGAGCCGTGTGTTAGTGATCTTACCTGATGTTGGCAGTTTACATCAGGTAAAATCTTTTTGGTGGCTATAACTTTCCAATTCTTTCAGTTTGTGTGTATCAACCTTTGGACGCTTAAAGCTCTCAATTCAACTTGAAACTTGTGCAAAAAAAACAATGTGAGATGCACACAGGAAAACTTACTTGCAATCCATCATTCACCATTCAACCATCTTCAACCACGTATGTCTGGTTGGGTCACTGGGGCAGCAGCTCCAGCAAGGGGACCACAAACCTCCTTTTCCTGAGCCACATAAACCAGCTTTGAGAGGGATTACACCAAGGCGTTCCCAGACATATATCTCCACCTAGTCCTGGGTCTTCCCCGAGGCCCCCAGGGGGCGTCCTTACCATGTCTGAACTTTCCCAACTGGCTCCTTTTGATGCAAAGGACTCCATTGTCCCCTCACTCGCAAATAAGACCCCCAGGTACTTGAACTCCCTCTCTTGGGGTAAAGACTAACTGGAGTGAGCACTCAGAGACTTACTTGCAATGTTAGTTTATTATTGCAGAGACAGACATTATCTGTAGGCTGTGGCCAGCACATCTTCCAGGTGTCACTGGATAGTAGTGTAATTCCCTGGAAATCATCCAAAGTGATCCCGGTTCCTAAGATCAGCAAACCAGGGTAACTAAACGATTTCAGGCCTGTTGCTTTAACATCACTAATTATGAGTATTCGAGGTATTAGAGGAAATCATTAAAAACCTGGTCCTATCCCCTGCAATTTGCCTATCGAGCGGGGAGGGGAGTAGAGGATGCAAAGCTTTTTATCATGAATAGCTTATATAAGCATTTAGACAAACCAAAATCCCATGCCGGGCTTCTGTTTGCAGACTTTTCTTCAGCTTTTAATACAATGCAAACACATATTTTAATAGACAAGCTGCGGTGTGATTTTAGCTTGCCTCACCAACTTGTTTTATGGATTTTAGATTTTTTAACTGTTAGAGAGCAGAGGGTCTTTGTAAATGGTAATTTCTCAGACTCCTTATTGCTTTCTACAGGATCACCTCAAGGGTGCGTCCTTTCACCGCTTCTTTTTGTCGTGTACACAAATGGCTGCAGAAGCGCCCAGGAGAGCAGCTATTTGGTGAAGTTTTCCGATGACACTGCGTTGTTGTCACTTCTCCCAGGTCCAGTATCTGACCATGGGAATGCTCTGACTGACTTTATCTCATGGTGTGATAACAATTTCCTTGACTTAAATGTATCTAAAACCACATAATAAATTATAGACTTTGGGCAAAATAGAGATGCTGCTTCAGAGAGCATCATACATAATGAAAAGGTGGAAATTCTCTCATCGTATTAAAACTTGGACACCATCTTAAGTTCGATATAAACAGCGCCGCCATTGTGAAGCGGGGGCAACAGAGAATTCATCTTCTCCTCAAACTAAGCTTCACTGTCACGCCGGTCATCCTGTCTAGATTCTATCAGTCTTTTATTGAGAGTCTGTTAAATTTTTATGTTGGTTTCACAATCTGACAGTTAAAGGAAGAAACAGCCTGAACAACACTGTAAAGATCTGTTCTAAAATCATTGGTGTGAAACAGAGAGACCTTAATGTCTCCTGCATCCAACAAATAGTTTGGAAGGCAGCAAGTATCCTAGCCTCTCCGCTCTGCCCGGTGAATTCTCTCTGTTGGCTTCTGGGCGTCATTATACGCTGAGTGTAAGGCGAACCGCCACTCCAAATCTTTTATCCCCTCGTCGATCAAACTTTTAAACTCCCTGTAAGGTTCTTTGGGGTTTTTAAATGTGCACATACTGGCTGCTTGTATGTTGTGAATAATGTGTGTGATTTGTGTTATGTACTGTTGCAAACATGCTGCTCTTAACTAATTGCCCCTTATGGGATTAATCAAGTTGATTTAATTGAACTGAATTGATTATGATGAAATACTCATCATAATTTTCTGTCACAGCTCCATCCCCTGCAGATCCAATCCTATCTGTGTTGAGAATGACCGGCCACATCATGGTATTCTCCCCGTATACATCTCATGGTGTCTTTGTATTCACACAGGCCCACAGGCCTTCTTGCAGCTGTGCAACATCACCATGCAAAAATGCTCACAAGGAAAATGCTAACTTGCTAATGAATAGCAGTTATCACAGTTATCATCTTAGTTAGCATGCTTAAATCAGCTAATTAGCAGTAAACACAAAGTCCAGCTGAGGCTGACGGGAATGTCCTTAGTACTGCAGGTATTTATTTATTTAAATGTTGACCTGATGTTGACGCTAGATGAAATGTTAGAGCATCACCAACGATATTGCATTTCAACCTGAATGTCTGAACCACATTTCATGGAAATCCATACAATTTCTAAGAGACAAAGTGTCGTGTTTAGTACAGATATTGATGTGTAGGATCAAAAGAGATCCAGGACAACCAGAGACATGAAGACTTAATTCTGGGGCTGCTTTCACAGGAGAAGTATCCCAACATGAGGAGCGAGCCTTTTGTCTGTGAGCACTTTCTGTTTGGATCAACCTAGTGAATCTGCCTTCTCCCACATGAAATCAATTAAGTTGAGCTCCACCATGACACATAGGCGTCTATCTACCAACAACAATTAATGTGTTAAGGTCATCCTTACTTTTTGTCAAACAGACAACACACGTCTTATGTTCAGCTTTAACTTTTATTTAACTTAGCATGACACAGAGACTGAGATTTGGTTGATTGCGTGAGGTTTATTAAAAACTTTAACCTCTTGACGCCTGAATTTTTTAGAATCAAAAAATTATTTGTGTTTTCATTCGCTTTCAAGATGATGATAAATTAAGTGAAGATTGTTAATTTGTCTATAGAACATGGAAAAGATATAAATTCAGGTATGTGTAGGTATGATGCAAATTAGCGACAACAGGCATAAACGAGAAACCAGGGCTTGCGAAAGGTTCCTAGGTTCGTATCGAATATGCACCAACAGGCATCGGGGGAATCCATGCGCTATCTTGGCTTGCAGTCTGCAAGGAAAAGGTATGATGCGAATTCGCGACAATTGGCGTCAAGGGGTTAAAAGCAGTAAATAAGATTAGAAGAGTTTAAAGTGAGACTGTAGCTGCTGCGGAAGTCTGAGATCCTGAGTTCAACATCATCTAAGTCAAACTAGAACATGAGGAGTTCCACAGGGAAGTGTTCTGGGTCCTCTGCTGTTTGTGACCTATGAAGGAAATCTGAGGTTTATTTGCTGATGACTCAAACATTTCAGCTTCATTAAGAGCCAGAACACACTGAACACACTGGATCAACTCAGAAGTGATGCTCTGTGGTGACAGCAGGGATGACATCATCACAGTCATCATCCAATCCCTCCTCAGCCTGGGTGGGTGGCGTCATCACCATTGAGACAGGTAGGCCATTTCCTGAAGTCAGAGCAGGTTATAAAAAAAATGTAGTGAATTTATCTGTTATAGAAAACTGTCGATCATTAACACCAGTGACAGTGTGAGACTGATTGCTTGATTGATGGATCATTGTTTGTAAGGTTAGTGATTAAGAGTGTCACCTGTGGCCCTGCGTCGATATAAAGACACCATGACGACAGTGGAGATGCAGTACGGACAGAACACCACCAGGTGGAAGATCAGTCTGAACACAAGCTGGAGCGGGTCTGAGGCAGGTGATGTCGGAGTGGGCAGAGGAGCAGAGGTGGGCGGGTCTGCAGATGGTGTCAGGTCAAATACAGTAGTTGATGTTGGGGGCGGGTCTGCAGAGGGTGTCAGGTCAAATACAGTAGTTGATGTTGGGGGCGGGTCTGCAGAGGGTGTCAGGTCAAATACAGTAGTTGATGTTGGGGGCAGAGCTCTGTATGTGGGCGGGGCTGTGGTTTTAGGTTTACCTGTAGAGAGAATCCACCTGGTCAGGTGAATCTCTGGATGAAATAAATCCTGAAATCAAAGGTAACCTTCTCACCTGTGACAGAGATCCAGCTGGATGGAGACTCTCCACGACCGCTGATGTTACACTTGTAGATGCCTTCATCAGACTTGTTAACATGGTGGATGGTCAAGTGACCTGTAGGCTCAGTCCTGATGAGGGAGCCATCTTTATAGAAACCAGCTGGGAGGTTGGAGGGAGGGGTCTTTGTTTTACAGTGCAGAGTGACATCATGTCCCTCCATCACAGGGAGGACAGGACTCTGCAGGATCACTGGTCCACCTCAACACAGAGACAAACTACAGCATTTCATTATTTACACACAGCTTCATCAACACTAACACGCTTTTGTGACCTATATATATTATATATTAGGCAGCAAGTCAACATTGTGTCCTCATAGTTGATTTGTTAGAAGCAGGAAAATGGGCAAGTGAACCAGTGACCATGTACACCAGGGCCATAATTGCATATATTATTTGAAACAATAATATGATATTTTTTGTTAACCAAATGTTGTTTCTAGAGCAGCAACAGGATTTACAACAGCAAAGTCACTAATATCTCACTGGAAACAAATCTAAAATGTCAGTAAAATAAACCATATTAACCAACAACATACTGAGTGATGTTTAGAAGGAATGAACAATTCAGTCCCTCCTGTCCTCCTCCTCCCTCTGCTGCTGCTGGAAGAGAGCAGCGTCTGTCTCTGCCACTGAGCTGAGTTTATAATGTGCCATATTTTAAGGTAGGCTACTGGCAAACTAAGCTTAATAGTCACTAAAGACAGACAGCTTTCACTATTAGCTGAACTAGCGCTGTGCTTGTGTAAAACCTAAACAGGGCTGCAGTGGATGAGAGACTCAGCAGATTAAAACATCGGGTTTTGCGTGTTTATGCTTATTAAACTGGTGCGTTGGTAAAGTATGGACTTTTATTGCACCATGTACTTGACGAGTGTAGTTGTTGTCAATGTCTAATGTCCACTGATCAGCTGGCTGACTTTGCTCCGTGGTATGTGTGAAGTAGAGGCGCCCTGCAGAGACACAGAGGAGCAGAGAGGCTGCAGGTCGGACAGTTGAGCCTTGATTGGCGGTGATCGGTGCAGCGCATGTGAAACTCAACAAAGAGGAAACGATACAGCTCACTCTTTAGCTTCTTCCATACACTTTTAGTTTACCTTTGTTGTCATTAGATTATGTGCCACATGGAGGTTGCTGCGGTGCTGGATGTGAATTTATAATCCCTGATGTACACCTTTTCTCGGAAACGTTATTCCCTGATGAAAGGGGCATCTTTCAACAGGATAATGCGCCCTGTCATAAAGCAAAAGTGGTTCAGGAATGGTTTCGGGAACACAACGACGAGTTCAAGGTGTTGGCTTGGCCTCCTAATTCCAAAGGTTCTAGTCGCAATTTACAGGACTTAAAGGATCTGCTGTTATTGTCTTGGTGCCAGATACCACAGTACACCTTCAGAGGTCTACTGGAGTTCATGCCTCGACGGATCTGGACTGTTTTGGCTTCAAAAACAGGTCCTATACAATATTAGGCATGTGATCATAATGTTATGGCTGATCTGTGTATATCTAAACTCAGCTGGTTTTCGCTTGTAATGTTGGTGGTGTTGTCTCTGCTACAGTAAAGTTGGATTGTTTTGCCGAGATCCAGCAGAAGGTGTGCGTAATACGATTGTCCCAAAAGCTCAACACCAAGCTTAACTTAAAAAGACAAAACAGGAGCAAAATTAACATGTTGATAAATTTGACAACACATGTTGCATCGCTTCTATTCGTGGTGCTTTCTCACTTTGAAGTGTTTTACAAATACTGCGCATGTGTTGTCAAGTTGGTGAAGATAGTGTGTGAGAACATGCAGTTTGTTATATGAAGACAGTCACCTCTAGTTCAAATCTGCAGGCCTCAGCATGACACGGATGAAAAATCAAAACAAAAGTAATACATGACATGGACACCTGCTGTTTTCCAGCCTGCAAACACACACTGTGTGTGCACTCAACAGACACTACAACAGTATTACACAAATAATAATTTACGTATGGTGGGTTAAGGCTAATTTCTTGGCTACTCTCGGTTCTTCACTCAGTGTCTTCTTTTCTTTCTTTTTATTTCTGGGTTAAAGTTTTGCCTTTGATTTTAGTCAATAGACAAAGAGAAATGCTGAATAACACTGACAAAGTGTTCAGAGTCCCTGTGTTTGTTATTGATCCGGTCACACCTCATTAGACCCATTAAATCACAGATTACAGTAGTCTGAATTTACCAGTGACAGTGATGTTGATGGTGTTCCTGGTTCCTCCCTCGCTGGACTCACACCAGTAAACTCCACTGTCCCATGCAAAAATGTAACTGATGTTACAAGAAGAACCAGCTGATCTTCCCCAGCCAGCTCCACACTGAGTCCTGGTTTCTCTGGTTGTGTTCCTCCTCGGCGTCCATCCAGCAGAGCTGTCGTCCTCCTCACAGCTCAGAGAGAAAAACTGTCCTCTAAACAGCTGAGAGCTGCTGGGACTCACAGTCAGAGAGGCTGGAGGAAGAGACAGAAAGATGTGGTTTAAGAGATAATTTGCGTTTTTTATTCTCTGCATTCCTCATATTCCTGCTTTCTCACTGTCACTTCTTCACTGCTGAATTGATCTCTGTGTTTCAGAGAAGAAATCTGAATCAAACCGAGATGTGAGCTGACAGACTAATGTTTTCAAATGTTTTTCAATTTTACTCTCAAAGTTTGTGTCAAACACACAGCAGAAGATCTGGCTACATCTGTCTTTCTTACTTATGTAATTCTTACTGCATCATGGGTCTGCACCCATCTACCTAAACTCTATAATACAAACTTATGTTCCTTCTCGCCCGCTACACTCCTCCAACGAACGCCGCCTGGCTCTGCCATCCCTTCACACAAAGCAAACCAGTCCCGGCTGGTCTCATCTGTGACACCACGACGGTGGAACGAGCTACCACACGGCATCAGAGCAGGGGCGTCCCTCTCTAACTTCAAGAAGCTCTTGAAAACTCATCTCTTCCGAGTACACTTCCTCTAATAACACCTCTAAACTCTTACATGCACTTCCTGTGCTCTTCTTCTTCTATCCCCTTACAATTATCTTGTGTAGTTTGCACTTTTAGTTAGCTCATACTTATTTCCCTTGGTATTTACCCCATTTATGTGATATGTGCTGTGAGCTCCTACTAGTATTTATTGCTGCTCTTACTAGTATGTAGATCTGTATTTGTAATCTCTATTTGATGCTCTGTTGTTGCTTGTTGTTCCTCAAATGTAAGTTGCTTTGGATAAAGGCGTCTGCCAAATGAGTAAATGTAAATGTAAAATGCATCATGCTGTGTAGTTTCAGAATAACATTTTTATAGCAGCAGTTTTAACTTTGGCTCCAGT
Source organism: Micropterus dolomieu (assembly GCF_021292245.1). Lineage (NCBI taxonomy): Eukaryota > Metazoa > Chordata > Actinopteri > Centrarchiformes > Centrarchidae > Micropterus > Micropterus dolomieu. The sequence goes on from NC_060161.1 coordinate 33,719,846, forward strand.
CTGCAACACTGTGGCATCAAAACTGCATTCAGTGTTTTATTGTACTTGTAAAGTGGCTGTTTCCCTCCCCAAACACTGTCCTAAACACTAACTGTTCTATCAGGCAGTGAATAACCTTTCAGCTGTGACAGAAGAAGTTTGCTCACCTTGGTTTGTTGTGCAGCTCAGCAGTGAGGTCAGAACTAAAGAGAAATCACACTCAGGTTGGTTTGAGGTTTTACATGAAACAAGACAAACAAGGACTTTCTACAACACAGAACATCCTGCTTGTAGTGAACAGAAAAACAGCCACATGTTGATGTTAGATGTGGAAACAACAAATTATATTTGTTTAAGATTCAGTGTAATAAATATTAGGACTGCTTGAGGTAAAAAAAAAAATCATATTTCAATTATTTTGACAGATATTATGATTTGTGATCATTGGGAATTAATTTTGTGCATCAGAATTTTCATTTTCATTGAAAGAAACACAATTGAAACACTTTTTAGTAATGTTTTATTTTTCTTTGCTGATATATTACCAAAGAATGATCACTCAAATTCTTGTTCTCTTGTCGTAGCTAATTTGTATTTGATCATTTGACGGTATTTGGCTGAATTCTGTCTTTGTATTCACATTATTCACTCTGTAACTCGCTGCTGCTTTCAAAAACACCAGACATGTTTTAGAACTAATTTTTGAGACGACATGGAGACAAACATTCACACATTAAGTAGATTTTTACTTACCTAACAGCCACAGTAAAGACCATTCCTCCATTTTAGATCTTGGTCATCTGAGATCAACATTTACCACTCGCACCAAGCAAATCCCACCTCCTTCCTCTTTCTATATCACTGATACTGTTGTGGTTTTCTCTAAAGCAGTTAGCAGGAAATAAGGTTTGTGTTTAGTCTAAACAAGCATCTAAGTGAATAACTGAGCAGGTTGTGCCGAGCTACAGGGCTGACACATACAGAGAAACAAATCACACATTTTTCAAAAGTTAGAGTTGCTAATAAACTTGTATGTGTTTGACAGAGAGGACACAGACAGGAGAGCTGCAAAACAGTAAAGCTCAGCAGACTGTCTATTAGCTAGTCTGTGGAAAATGCCCATGTTGTAACACTGATAATGACCTCAGATCAGACCAGAACGAGCCCTCAGGTGTCCTGAAACAGGACATGGACACCAAGTCATGCATTGTTTGTTTTTTAACCCTGTCACGCCCAGCAGCCTGGGATGCAGTATGAGGAGCTGTATACCGTGTATACTGCTAAGTACCATGTTTGCTTTAACAAGAAAGTTTTAAATTTAAGTCCGGTATCGTCTTTTTGTATTTATTTAATTAGCCTATTGGGCAGAAATGGGGGTGGGGGGCACAAACATCACACAAACAGACAGGACAACCTATTGACATGCATAAAGAATAATGCAACTAACTGTTGACAACCAAGGATACCTAATTTCTTTGTGTTTTTCTATGTGTATTGTGTGTGTCTGTGGGTGTATATGTCTCTGTGTGTGTGTGTTTGTGTGTATCTGTAAGTGTGTGGGTGTACATGTTGGTCTGTGGGTGTTTATACAGTCCCCTCCAAAAGTATTGGAAGAGTTCAGACAGAGTTCAGACAGAGTTCTGGTATTCACATCTTGATGTGTTAAACAACTCAGGACATACCACCTTTGTTGTTAGTGAGAGTGCATGCTCCGGGGCTCCAGGGGCCCCCCACCCTCAACCCCCTCACCCACCTGTGTAAATGTATTGTGTTGTGTTGGATGCATGTCATGGTTTGTTATTTGTTGTATGGTGGAAATTAAAAGTATCTGGAAGCAGGTACAGGTACAACTTTTCCACTATGGAAAACCAAAAAAAGGAGAGTAGAGTCGAGCTGGTACCATGCGGTGGAAAAAGGGGCTCTTGAGGAGCCTCGGGTGGATGTCGTCGGGTCCTCTGGCCTCGTTGATCTGGGTTCTGGTGAGCTGTCGTCTCACCTGACTGGTTGTAATGACTTGGGGGGAGGGGTGAAGACTGAAGCTTGATTTATACTAGCCATGCATTCATACTTGTACTTGTGTCGGTGTCTCCGTCATTCTGCAATTACACCTCCAAACACTAGTCGGCGGTAGCGCTACAGCGTCCACTGTGTTTACTTTTGCCAGCTGAGCAGGCTAACTTCCAATTCAGCTCTCCGCTAACGCGAATGGATGTAAAATTGTATACGTGCGGCTGTACGGCTGTTGTAGACCAGATGGATCACCTCATTCTGATAGTGAAACCAGTCATTTCGCTCGGGTTGTGACAGTCAAATATATTGATCCACGATCAATGTTGCCTCGCAGCAGCAACATAGCAATGTTGAGGCACGCGTCACCCGAAGTTCGAACGGGGGAAGCGGGGAGCCGCTGGGGCACTCCCGCTCTACCAGCCAGAGGAAGGTGGTAGCAACAGTCTTCTGTGGGTCCAGCCTGTCTGACCAGGCAGGCTGTGTCATATGAGCCCTCAAAACAGACATTACGCTTCTTACAACAACTACAGTGGTGTTATCCTATTGCGGCTCAACACATTACGCATGTCCCTCCCGGCAGAGCCCGGCTGCGGGCTCGTGCGTGACCACAGCATCACCGACGCAGTCCCTCCTCCTGCATCCAGAGGTGTGTGACATCGTTGTGCACTGTGCATGTGTGATGTTTGCCAAACGAGAGAAAGCTCAGTGTGCCCTGTGGTTTTCACTGAGCCCGCGGGACGACCCGCGTTTCTCGCTGACTCACTCACTACTGTGTTTTGTCTGAGTGATTTTCCCTCGTGAGTGTGCGGTGCGCCAGCTGCTCGCGCTGGCCCTGCTCTGTGCGCAGCTGAGGCGGTCGTGACCCTGCCTGCATCTGTACAGCTGTGGGCCCCCCCCCCGCCCGATTCCCCGGCTATTACACATGGGTCGGTCCTCTGCCTCCCATGTCGTGCCGTTGGTGCTCGTGTGCACGCCAACACCAATGCTGTGGACTGCGAGTGACTGGGTGGCTCATTGTATGGCTCTGGGTAGGTGGGTTTGTGCTTGGTGCTACCTTATGGGCTTGGAGAGGCATTGACTCATCCTGCTTGGCCTCTGACCCAATAACAACAGCCTTAGAGGGCGAAGCGGTAGTTACGGTAGTTACGTATCGTAACTCCAGATTCTACGAGTATAGGCGCAGTCCTCTAACTTGAAGGCCTCACTGGACCTTGCTTCTCAGTGCTGAAGAAAAGGCACGAAGCCACCAATCTAGTGGTATTCATTCAATGAATAATGCAAGTGTGTAATGTTTGTGTATACTGTGACGCCCTGTGGGGTTATGTGTGTGCGTGGCCAATCTCTCTGAGAGTGATTGCAGTAACTCTGGGCACCAGGAGCCGGTTGCACCAACAGGGCTTTACTAAGCCTGGTCCTAACTGCTAAGTAGGTCTTAGTTAAGACCAGTCTTTAGAGTTGACCTAATGCCAAACTTAAGCCTAGGGTTAACTACACCTGTTCTTAGCGATGCGCGTTCATGTGAATGGCCACAGAACTATAGCAGATGCCTAACAGCGTGCGTTACATTGTTCCACTTCCACTGTTTTGTTAACTTGTAGCCGTATCAATGTAAATGCTCCGTACTTGTATAGCGCCTTTCTAGTCTTTTAGATACGAAAGTTAATAGAGCTGTACAGTCAGCACAGACACACAGTGATTGCCAATCAATCAAACTCAATAACTAACAAGAAGAAACAAACAACAGATAACAGAGGTGATTAACGATTGCTTGACCGTGTGAATTGTGAAGGTGTGTAGCCTATATATATATTAGAGTAGCCTACAATAACAGTTTTAGTAGTTGTCAGATAACAGTAGGCCTATGATAAATTCTCTGTATTTTCAGACTCGATCGAGGCCCCAGTCACTCCACAAAGTTCTCAGCAGTGGTGCACCGCCGGTGAAACGGAGGAGGAGGCTGGACGACCTGCAGCAGACACTTCTTGAGAAAGACCGAGCAGGAAAAGCTGGAACTTGAAAAACAAAAAATATCGTTAGAAATACAGTTGCTCCAACAACAGATAAGCAGGTCATCTTTGCCTGTTTCTGAAGAGGACGGGCGGTCTTTTGTAATTCTGTAAATAAGCCTAATTGCAAATTGTGTGCAATGAATCAATGACAATTGTATGTAAATTTTAAAAAGTTTATTATAAACCTACTGGACTTTCTTTGTGGCTTATTTTTCAGAATTATTTTAAGTGAAGCAATAGTTTACAACAGTTTAATAAAGCATTAATAATGCGTGTACGGACTATTCGTCCACCGACACTGTCATGCCCTGCATGGTCCACAGGGTCGGCACCTTCCTCCGGCACCGGCTGATGGTGTTGCCTAGGGAGACACAGATGTTGTGGAGGACAGTGCACGCTGCTATTACGGTGCAGACTCACTCAGGGTGCATCCACATCTCTCCATGAAGACAATGAAACCTAGAAAAAACAATGATACATGTTAATGATTACTGTAAAACCTAAATGTGTCACTTTTGGCGAGTTTTGTTCTATAGTCTAGGCCTAGTCTATTTATATAGTCTTCAGTGATCTAGTGGCCGCACTAAATCAGCACCATGGATAGCAGCACAGACACTGTGCTTGAGGACCACGATGCACCGCTCAACGAGGGACCTAGTGGTGGTGTGGATGGTGTTATACCGTCGTTCTTGCTCAGTCCTCGGAGCAATTATAGGCGTCATCAGCCAGTGTTTCAGTGGGTCTCCGCTGTCGCCGAGAAGCAGCCCGTTTACTCTTCCAGCCTTGAAATCCTGGTATAACGCACTCTCTCGGAGGATGCGTGCATCATGGGTAGATCCAGGCCACCTTGCCACCAAATTAAAGATGTTATAATTGGCGTAACAAGCAATCTGCACATTTATTGAATGTTATCCCGTGCGGTTGACATACAGATACTCATGCTCAGATGGTGCCGGACCATTTGCATAAAAACGTAGTGCTATTAACAGCTGTAATGCGGGTGTCAGTCCTGCATTGCGGGTGTCAGCTCTTCAACAGGTTCATAATAGGCTATCTCTCTGACAGAATTGTAGTGAACAACGGTGTGGATTTGTGCATTTTATATTGAATAAATTTGGAGCTACCCTAAATTCCTTTCTCCTCCCCAGAGAAGATGGGGAGGGGTCAAAGTTGCTTTCTCTAAGTGCTAGCCCGACCATAAAACTGGCACCTTTTTGATTCCGAAGCTGATAACGCGGGGCCTGACTGTTAAACTGACAAAGGGACACGAACCAGCCATTGGCATCTCCCTGAACAGCCTATCAAAACTGGCCCCCCCACACACGTTTCCGTGGCAACTGACCTTATTCTTTGTTTTATTACCACATCAAAAAGGAAAACCCCTGTCTCACCTAAGTGTGACATGGTCCAGACACTGAACTTTCAATGTAAAAGGACTGCAGTCTCCAAAGACTCAAAGCATTTAATTGAGTTAATTAAATCTTTAGTTACCTGATTACGTTTGCCTCTATTTGAGTAGTTATGTTAACTGTTGTTGCTATCTGTTGTTGATATTAGTGCTGAAAAGAAGTTACTTGTGCAGCGTTTTTATTTTCAGCAAGA
>NC_060161.1:33725545-33729947 GCF_021292245.1 Micropterus dolomieu
TTAAGATTACGCTTGACTGAGAACTATTATCTAACCATTGTCTCTCCTCTTACACAGCAGTCCCTTGATGAGCACACGGACAGAGACAGTGATGGCACGGAAGCAGGCTTGGACTCTGACTTTGAGGTGAGTTTGCATGGTGTGTTGGACATCAAAAGCCCTGTAAACCAATCAAACATGTTCACCGGGACCTCTCTGAACCAAGGTTAGAAAACATGAGTAGTATTTGTGCTACAGGGTTGCCGCCGGGTATTAACAATCTTAAATTTCATCATCAAAATTTAAGGCCTTAAAAAGACTTTGTGTGTGTTCTAGGTCTTAAATAATTATAAACAGGTCTTAATTTTCCAACGTAGCCTCTAGTGCTAACTGAAATGCTCCCGCAGCACTCAAGAATGTTTTTTCCTCCTGTAGTTCTTTCTTTCGCTAGTCCAAATATAATTCGCTGTATTACGACTACAAAGACCAACATGCAGCTGTCATGTTATTGCCGCGAGTCTCTTTCGGATTGTACCACAGATATAAAACGGATTTATTCTAAATTCTAAATTCTAATAAACAGAACTTAGATCTTGGTTCAGACCAGTTGCTAGCAACATATTTGAAGCCTACTGTCGCTGCTAAATGAATGAGCACTGCCACTGTAATTTCACAGGATCATTAAGCTGATGGTACACAGGGCAACTTGAGAATTGTTGCTGGGCAATCTCGCTTGTGGCAAGTCCCTCTATGTTTGCTCTAAAAGTTGGTCTGTGTATCATCAGCGTTAATGATTTTCAGTAAAGCTGCAGTAACACTGAACGCATGAGGGGATGAGAGACTGTGATTCTTACTGTTGAATCACTAATAGCTGCAAGCGTGTAGGCCTGGGGCTGACTGAAAGTATCTGGTATGTTTTTCTTATAATAATAATTATTATTATTAGCCTATTATTATCAACAGCTATGGCTGTATTAGCTTATCAATGTCATCGTCCATCCTGGTGTTTCATTGTAGACATCACCCAACCCTAATTTGAATTCATTTATTACTCTGCAAGGAATTTTGTGACTGCATTTCCTTTGTACATTTCTTTTTTTATATTGAGATGTAGGTCTTAAATTTCACTGTAAGTGCTCTTAAAAAGGTCTTTAAAAGTCTTATATTTGACTAGGTGAAACCTGCAGAAACCCTGGTGCTAAGAAGGATATAAACTGTTTTAACACAACTTGGTGTCTCTCCTCTGTAGCACCCCCTCGACGGCCTTACAGATGATGATGGTGGTGATGATGATGAAGACGATAACGGGCCAACTTCTGATTCTGAACACATGGTAGGGTAATTTTTGATGTTCATCCGTCTGATTACTTATGAACCAATAATGAAGTTCGATCACTATTCCTGTAAAATATATGGACAAAAGCTGTTGTGGTTCACACTATATGCAGTTGGATTGTCTTTGTAGTAGATGTCAAATTTAGTTAGCTAGCAATTTAAATAGAGCAACCAAACATTTTGTCATTGTACCATAGTTAACTGGGAATGGGATTCTCATTGCCAATTTTAATTGGGAATAAATGCCTTTTTTCTGATAATGCATACATAAACTGCTATGCTATGTTAAAGAAAACATGTTGATAAAAATATTTTTTTGAAAAAGTAAAAGAGTTGGTCATAAATGTTAATTAAACACTAGTGGTCATGCTCCATTAATTTTGCAATTCCTTATAAATAATAATATTTTACGGCAATTACCTGACAATTCACAGCTGGAATAAAGAGCCTGGATTCTTCTGCCAATGGAAAGAAGATTAATTTATGATATCACAACATTTCAAATAGCCAGAGATATTTTAAGAGAAGACATGCCACTTTAAGACTACTCAATACATCTCTATAGGGTTCCACTAACATAAGGGTGTACTGCCACGCTTGCGGCACTACTACCAACTATGTGTGGAAAAAGTATAACCTGTGGGGAAAAACACTTTTTAAACCTTACTTTGGGGCAAAGACCTTTTCAGCATTTTTTATCAGATTTTACTTCTATCCATACAGTTTTTATGTCTCCATGACCAGTGAAAGTGCAGTTCTAGCTTTCTACCCATTTATTTAGAGAAAGGCCTGATCTTGTTATTCCGAAATAACTGCACGAAAGCGTTATCAAGATGGCTGCCGAGCGGGACTTGCCTATAAGAACTTTGATATAGCCTCTGACAGAGAGTGGGGATGGTGCTGCGCCTGCCTCTGCTGCCACAAGGCCAAATGGTTCAATCACATCTTCCACTTTTCAACCACACATAAGTTATAAAGTAGATTCTGTTATTTTTTTTACAGGTTAATGATGACATGATGAGGTCCCCACTATACAGAGGAGCATCTGTTACTCTTGGGCAAACCATCCTACTTCTGATGGCCTTTGCTGGAACCGTGGGATTGACACAAGATGGTCTGCAAAAACTTCTTCAAATTTTGATTCTTGTTCTACCACCAGATTGCCACTTGCCAGCAACAAAATATCTCTTCAAAAAACTATTCAAAACTGGGAAATATGTTTGTCATATATATTGCCCCAACTGCTTTTGTCTTTTGGATAATAATACATGTAAGACCTGCCATCAGGCGTTTGACAAAAACGAACTAAAAAAAAATGGAAACTTTTTTTTTACCTTGCCTCTTATTGGCCAACTAAAACATGTCCTAGAGACTTTAAATCTTGGAGAGTCGTTGAACTACAGAAAGACTAGGCCAACAAACCCGGACGCAATTTCAGACATTATGGATGGGAAACTGTATGAACAGATGTGCAAAGACTCCAATTTAAAGAAAGATTACTCTTTTAGCTTCACTTTTAACTCTGATGGTGTACCTATCTTCAAATCCTCCTCTTTTTCTATTTGGCCCTTGCTATGTTACATAAATGAGCTCCCACCTAATATAAGGAAAAAGAACATGTTTTTAGCAGGACTTTGGTTTGGTGTAAAAAAACCATCCATTTCCATGTTTTTTAAACAATTTATCAGTGACATGAAAACCTGTTAAATCTTACGTATATGCTATAATTTGTTCATGTGATAGTGTAGCACGGGCTGCATTACAAAATGTCAAGCAATTCAATGGCAAATTTGGCTGCAACTGGTGTCTACATCCAGGGGATAGAGTCGAGAAAGGTAAGGGATATGTTCAAGTATACCCTTATCAGGAAGAAGTAGCAGAACGCTGCCACACAGACATGATTGAATGGGGACAAAACGGAGTGGTTGGTCAAAACTTTGGGGTGAAGGGGCCCACACCTTTGATGTCACTGCCTTTTTTTGATGTTGTCTCTGGATTTATTGTTGACTCCATGCATTGCATTGATTTAGGGGTGATGAGACAACTGTCTACCTTGTGGTTTGATAGTTCTTACCATAGTGAGCCTTGGTATATAGGAACCAGAATCAATGAGATAGATAGGAAAATGAAACATTTTCAACCTCCATCCAACATCACAAGATTGCCTAGATCTATCTTAACCAGAGCCTACTGGAAAGCCTCAGAATGGCGTGCTTTTCTCTTATTTTATGCTCCAATTGTTTTGAAATCCATTCTTCCAAGTAGATTTCTTAAGCACTTCCTCCTTTTGTGCCAAGCAGTGTATGTCTTGCAAACAACATCCATTACACAGCTGGAGCTTTTCTATGCATCTCAACACCTGAATGAGTTTGTGTGTGATTTTGAGACCTTGTATGGTAGATCCCACATGACATACAATGTTCATATTCTACTTCATCTTGGTGACAGTGTCAGAAACTGGGGGCCCTTATGGTGTTACAGTGCATACAGTTTCGAAGGGTGTAATGGCTTTCTGTTGAAACTATACAATGGCACTCAATCTGTACCCTTACAGATAGTAACATCTTTTCTCTTACTAAAACAAGTAGAGAGCACTGGCAATATGGTGATGATAAATGTTCCACCTAAAGTAAGGCAGTTGTTTGACACAATGCTAGATGGCTATAATACAACTAAAAATGCAAGAAGAGTGAACGGCACTGTGCTTTTTGGAAGGGGTTACTTCAGAGCTCTCAATCTATATGAAAGGGAGGCTGTTGAACAACAAATTGGATACCCTGTCAAAGATCAAGCTATGTTTTACCACAAAGCAGTAGTTAACTCACAGATATTTCTAAGCATTAATTACAGAAGAAAACTTAAGAGGGATAACACTCTGGTTAGGATATCTGATGGCAGTGTTTGCCAGATAGTGTCTTTTGCCAATGTTAGGAGTCACACTGGCTGTGAACATGCATTATGTCTAGCCAGAAAGTGTGTGACAAAACCTAGATTGTTTCTTCAAGGCTGCTATGGTGAATCTAGGTGCCAGATCAAGCATGTGATGTCAATACCATTTGAATTTAGTGATTTGATTGCTCTAGACATC
>NC_060161.1:33730047-33750291 GCF_021292245.1 Micropterus dolomieu
CAAAACTGCCTTTTATTGCAAAGATTCTAGAAAGAATTGTGTCCAAACAGCTGCTCACTGTACTGGAAAATAACAAATTATTTGAAAAGTTTCAATCTGGTTTCAGGAAGTACCACAGCACTGAGACTGCCCTGCTTAAAGTCACCAATGACCTTTTAATGTCTGCTGATGAAGGTATGTGCTCAGTCCTGGTACTCCTGGACCTTAGCGCTGCTTTTGACACCATTGATCACAACATCATGTTAGACAGACTGAGGCACTGGGTGGGGATCTCTGGTACTGCCCTAGAATGGTTTTCATCCTACCTGTCAAATAGGAAGTTTTGCGTGTCTGTGAACAACTATGTCTCTTCGTTCTGTCCAGTTAAATATGGTGTGCCTCAGGGGTCGGTCTTAGGACCCATTCTGTTTTCCTTGTATCTGCTTCCCCTTGGACATATTATCCATAAACATAGCATTTCTATTCATATTTATGCAGATGACACACAAATATACTTGCCCATCAGATCCACAGACCCTGGAATGCTGAGTTCACTTAATAACTGCCTTTGTGAAGTTAATAAATGGATGTCAAATAATTTCCTCCAGCTGAACTCAGACAAAACAGAAATCCTGGTCATTGGGTCTCAGCAGATGGCAAATCAAATACTGCCATCTGCTGGTTCCATAGTAAATCACATTAAGCCTGTGGCAAAGAACCTTGGTGTTTGGTTTGATAGTAATTTAGATTTCGAGCAGCACACCACAAAGCTTGTTCAATCATGTTTTTCTCAACTTAGAAATATAGTAAAAAGGACACCAAGACCATTTTACACGCCTTCATCTCATCACGCCTGGATTATTGCAACAGCCTTTTCACCTGTTTAACCCAAAAATCTATTGATCGACTCCAGACTGTCCAGAACTCAGCTGCCAGGCTTTTAACCAGAACAAAGAAATATGACCACATTACTCCTATTTTAGCTTCACTACACTGGCTCCCAGTATGTTTTTAAAATTCTATTGATTACTTTTAAAGCTCTTCATGGCCTCTCACCTTGTTATATTTCTGACCTTTTAGTCCCATACGCACCAGCACGTACCTTGAGATCCTCGGGCAGAGGTCTGTTGTCTGTTCCAGAGTCTCGACTGAAAACTAAAGGGGACAGAGCGTTTGCTGTCAGGGCCCCGAGGCTCTGGAACAGCCTGCCCGAGGAAATCAGGTCGGCTGAGTCAGTGAACTCTTTTAAGTCCCTTCTTAAAACATATTTATAGGAGAGCCTTTCCCGATCTTATTTTACTTTATTTTATCCCTTTTATTTTATTGTATTTTATTTATTTTATATTTATCTTAAACATGTATGTCTTTTCAATGTTTTCATGCTTTTATCTTGTATTGTTTTTGTGTTATTGTCTCTTGGGTATTATTGTCTTTACGCTTGTTAAAGCACTTTGTAACTTGTTTTTGAAAAGTGCTCTACAAATAAAGATTATTATTATTATTATTATTATTATTATTAACATGTTATTGTGCAAAATTAGCTTTTAACTTTTATTATAGTAACTAAATGTTCCTCTACAGCAGGCCTAATGTAATTATTTAAATTAGTTAATTGTGTTGTTGTTAGTTGTAGCCTACAGTTTACCGATTAACTTCAAAATGTAGACTATTTGACTGTTTTGATCTGTAATGAAATTCAGCAATGTAAAATTAACAAACGCCATAACTGCACACTGCTGCTGTCATCACTCGTTTAAAATGCTCCCACACAGCTGAGCTGCAGTTTATTCCATGTTGATTCTGAGAGACAAACATGAGGAATATAGAAGATATAGAAGAGTAAATGGAGGCTGTTCCTCTGTTCACTCATTTCCTGACTAATATGAAATGTAATTACTTTTTCTCTCTGGATGTTTTTATTGTTTTTAGATGTGGTACGAGTGAAACCTGGAGATGACGTCATTCTGCCATGTCAGGCTGGTGAAGCCTCCATCAGAGGTGTAGAGTGGAGCAGACCTGACCTGGAGCCAGAGTACGTCCTCTTCTACAGAGATGGACACTCAGATGAAACCCACCAGCATCCATCCTTTAAGGACCGGGTGCAGCTGGTGGACAGAGAGCTGAAGGACGGAGACGTGTCTTTACTTCTGAAGAACGTGAACAGCAACGACGCTGGAACATACGAGTGTCGAGTTGCAACAGGAGGTTCAAGACGTAAGAGAGCCATTATTGAGACTGAGCCAATCAGAATCATCCAGCTGGAGGTTTCAGGTGAGTTTGTGGAGGTCAGTGTGTCTGTGTGCCATGTTGTAGCTGCAGTTTATTCCATGTTGATTCTGAGAGTCAAACATGAGGAATATAGAAGATATAGAAGAGTAAATGGAGGCTGTTCCACTGTTCACTCATTTCCTGACTAATATGCACTTTGATCTTCAGGGTCCAACAGCGACTTTACTACTCTTTACTACGGACTGGGAGCAGCTTTTGTTCTGGTTTGCTCAGCTGCTGGTTGGAAATGTAAAAGACATGGACCAGAGACCAGAGTCAGAGACTCTTTCCGCCTGTTTGATTACTTTTCCATCCATCGTCAAACCAAAAAGACTGGACCTGTGGTCAAAGCATCTGATATAATGGAGTCTGTCTCAGGCCCCATCTACACTACAAATACACAGTTTTAAAACGAATACTAGCGTTTTAGCTGCGTATCAGGTTTGATCTCCGTCTACATTAAAACGACTGAAAACGCACATCTAGTGGCCGTTCACGCACATCAGGCATGCGCGTGCCGTTAAACATGAAGCAGACGGTCCATTCCACAGTTACAAAAGTTTTGGCAATAGAATAAAGGAATGCAGATGAAGCATCAGACCAGATATTTTTGCATGGCTCAATAACGAGCTGGGAGTGAATGTCACACGGGACTGTGGCGGCGGAAAACGGACTGGGAGTCGTTGCAAAGTAAATACGGAGACACACATAGTACAAGTGAAGGCAGATAAGTGTTATTTGCAAACTACAGAATGCTTTAATAAAATACCAAATCAAAAACTCTGTCATTTGCATCGTGTTTCTGCTTTGCATAGTTGATAAGACCCAATGAGAGAGCCAAACATGAGTGTCTGCGTCATCGTTTCTTGTTAGGGTGTGGTGTGGGGACAGAGAGGACCCAAATGCAACTCTGGGGATTAACAGGTTTTATTAGGGGAAAGAAGGGGTTGAGGGACTGGAGTTGAGGGAGAGGTGGATGCCGGGGAAACGCAGGCACGGGGAACCGAGGAGACTGAGACCAGAGAGGCGAGGGAGAGAAGAGGCACGAGAGCTGCTGGCTGTTGGAAAGCATGCTGGCTTGATCTGCACTCGACTTCCTGAAGGACCTTGAACTGTCTTTGACCTTGAATCTGAATCTTGAAGTGAATTCAGTTTCATATTTATTGGAAGTCAGTTTCAAAATAATTAATTGAATTTCAAATTATGCTTTTCAGGTTCAGTTTTCCAATACAATTATTATCAGTTAAACAATACAAATTCAAACTAATCTATTCAAATTCAGTTTTTTAATGTGATTATTCAAGTTAAGCAATTCAAATTCAGATTTAAATAATTTAGATTCTAACACAAATATCAGCCCATAACAGTAGCATTAAATTAATTCTACTGAATTACAGTTCTTGTGTTCAGATCTGTTGTTGCAACCCTATAAAGTAGCTCTGAGCTATTTTTAACTTCTACCATCCTCCACTCACGTCTCTGTAAAGTCTCATCAAGTCTGAATCAGGATGTGTTTTCTCTGCATGCCTTGTCTTTACTGTCGGTGGGTTGAAACTGACCAACATGAGAACAGACTGCTGCTCTTTCATTCATAATCTGAAGATGCTAAAGTTTCAATCAAACGGACAGTTCAGATAAATCTTCTGTTTCTGTCAGACTGAACTAAACTCAACACTTACTGACTCATAAATGTGACATACTGAGTTATCTGTGAAGGTTCTCAGTCATCGAGGTCGTAGTTATTAGTCCAAAACCCTGTTTTCCTTTTCCAATGACTCTATTTCTGTCATGAGTCACCAGCTGCTGCTTCTATGTGCGCTGCTGGTGAGAGTGAGATATCAGATAAGCAAACCAACAGTTATTGGTTATTTCATCTTTATTACCATCATGTTTTGTAGTTTCAGGTGTGTTGACTTTATTGTGAAATACATTTTAAGGTATATTCAGATATTGTCAACAATCGCCTATTACATCTCTTTAATAAAAACATTTCCACCATAAATTGTTGCAGAAAATGTCTCCTGAATGCAGGAAATGATGTGTTTAATGGTTAAAATCTCCAGGGGGAGGACCCACAGACTCCTCACTAATATATTTGATCTTTGAATATTTCATTAAAATATCTTTACATCTTGTTCTTGTGAACCCAATATTGTGAATTGTCACATATTGTGAGCCAAGTGTCTCGCACCCCTAAGCAGTGCCCTTATGTCCCCATCCCTTTTCAACACAAAGTGGCGCCCTTGCATGTCGGTGACATTGTCTATACCTGTTCAAAACACTGCAGAGGTCAATAAATCGTCGAAATGTTAATATTGTCCGTCTTACTGGTGTCATGATCATCAGGGGCCGACTGGCACAATAATTTAACTCCACCCCAGGCCACCCTGTTCATGCAAACGCAGTCAAACTGCACAAAAATAAACACATCTATCTTTCAATAATTTCTACTAGATATATATTAATGTTTTCTAGCCTAAAAAGAAAATAGAGTTGTACCAGCAGGGACAGCTCACAGAAGGCATTGCCTTGTTAACTAGAGCATCTGGTTTTCACTCTCGGAGCGTTTTGTCTGCCTGTCTGTTCACGAGGAGCAGAGAGACCCCGCGGATTGAAGTGAGTACAAGCTTAGACTAAACTGGTGCACAGCTCTGTCCTGTACAAAGACTGCACATCCTGATAGTTACATTCAGTTTACAGATGAAAGAACTGGTTGTTAAAAAAAGGAAGTTCCAGTGACCATGGAGGAGCTGAGGTTAGTGAAGTAAATTTGAGGTTCAAAATACAACTTTTAAGCTACTGAGGTTTCATTTTGATTATAATGTGCAAATTAAATGCTTAGTAACTATCCAGAAATCCTGTGTAGAAAAAAAGAGATGCATCAATAATCGTTTTATAATCGCATCAAAGCCCTCTGAATCTTAATCAAATCGTGAGGTGCCCAGAGATTCATATCCCTATATTTACAGCAGGCCAGCACCTCCTCAAGATACCAGGAAATCTCTCGGTGCTCCCAGTGGCCAGTCTGCTATTGATGATGGTTTTTAACAGTCTGAGGTGTTTGACCCTCAGCTGGAGCGCTGAGTGGAGGTCGCTGTCAGCTGCAACAGTGCAACCAGATAAACTTGTGAACATGATCTCGCCAGTCTGACTTTGGTATCATGTATCGTCAGTAATCTGACATCGTGTTGATCTGAAAACAGTTCATTCTGTCATACTGTAATTGAAACTGAATGTTTACACTTCACCGTGCACAGTCAGCTGACATACGCTCAAATTAACCTGAGATACAACAGCTGTATCTGCTGTCGGTGGTGTAACACCAAAAAACTAAATTCAAAAGTGACCAAAACATCAGCCAGGAAGCATAGGAACTGAGAAGCGGTCTGCGGTCACCACCTGCAGAACCACTCCTTTATTGGGGGTGTCTTGCTAATTGCCTATAATTTCCACCTGTTGTCTATTCCATTTGCACAACAGCATGTGAAATTGATTGTCAGTCAGTGTTGCTTCCTAAGTGGACAGTTTGATTTAACAGGAGTGTGACTGACTTGGAGTTACATTGTGTTGTTTAAGTGTTCCCTTAATTTTTTTGAGCAGTGTATTTCCAGCCAACAGCCAATCCAACAGCAGCTAAACAAACCAGAACAAAAGCTGCTCCCAGTCTGTAGTAAAGACCGTAGTTTCCCTCCTCGACGTCTCCGCTGTTGGACCCTGAAGATCAAAGTGCATATTAGTCAGGAAATGAGTGAACAGTGGAACAGCCTCCATTTACTCTTCTATATCTTCTATATTCCTCATGTTTGACTCTCAGAATTAACATGGAACAAACTGCAGATACAACATGGCACACAGACACACTGACCTCCACAAACTCACCTGAAACCTCCAGCTGGATGATTCTGATTGGCTCAGTCTCAATGATGGCTCTCTTGCATCTTGATCCACCTGCTGCAACTCGACATTCCAGCGTCGTTGTTGTTCACGTTCTTCAGAATTAAAGACACGTCTCCGTCCTTCAGCGCTCTGTCCACCAGCTGCACCCGGTCCTTAAAGGATGGATGCTGCTGGGTTGGTCTTGAGAGTCCATCTCTGTGAAAGAGGACGTACTCTGGTGGCTCCAGGTCAGGTCTGCTCCACTCTACAGCTCTGATGAAGACATCTCCAGCCCGACATGACAGAGTGACATCATCTCCAGGTTTCACTCATACCACATCTAAAAACAATAAAAACATCAGAGAGAAAAAGTAATTACATTTCAAAAGGACTCCACAGGACGATACAGTGAGAACCAGGGCTATATGACTATATATATATATATTTTGTTTGATGATAGAAAAAGTCTATCGTTTACAATTATCCTCCATTGTTTATTTTGTTGTGTCGTCATGGTCGAGTTTCAGTGTTTCCACTGGTTGCTTCTAATGGGTAATGATAAATGGGGTATAACGCACAGACTTCACTTGGTTAAAGAATTGGTAGCCTATGACGTTACAAGTCGCGGTGGATATTTTACGCATGGACCAGGTAAAGCAGCAGTGAACACACAGGGTGTAGATGATTGTTTCGGTTATTTGAGAGGCTGCGTCATTAACAAGCCCACAAGCGGCTCAGCTGCTGCTGTGATAACAATTTGCAGGTGGAAAAATACAGAAAAAAGTTCTGTGTCTTTTAGGCAACTTCTGGTTAAGTGAGGATCAAGGAGACACTAAATAAGAGACTTGAGAAGCACCCAGAGTGAGGTCACCTATCAAGGAATTGTTTTGGTCAAAAAGGTCAAAGTTAACAGAAATGTTGACAGTCTTAATTTTCACTGTTGAAGGGATTTTTAGAGTATAACATCTCATAGCTGGTACAGTAATATGTTATTTCTACCAGTGATAGACGACACTAGGAAGGAGATGAAATGACGATGAAACGGCGATGTCACCTATTGTAGAAATTGTTTTGGTGAAAGGTCAAAGTTAACAGAAATTGTTATGTTATATTCACAAAATATAAATCTCCTCCTGTACAGAGAGTTTACTCACGGCGGTGAGAAGCCACACTACAGCTAATTAACTCAAAACACCTGCAAAGGCCTTTAAATGGTCTCTCAGTCTAGTTCTGTAGGATACACAATCATGGGGAAGACTGCTGACTTGACAGCTGTCCAAAAGACGACCATTGACACCTTGCACAAGGAGGGCAAGACACAAAAGGTCATTGCTAAAGAGGCTGGCTGTTCACAGAGCTCTGTGTCCAAGCAATAGGGATAACCGCACCCTGGAGAGGATTGTGAAACAAAACCCATTCAAAAATGTGGGGGAGATTCACAAAGAGTGGACTGCAGCTGGAGTCAGTGCTTAAAGAACCACCACGCACAGACGTTTGCAAGAGATGGGTTTCAGCTGTCGCATTCCTTGTGTCAAGCCACTCTTGAACAAGACAGCGTCAGAAGCGTCTCGCCTGGGCTAAAGACAAAAAGGACTGGACTGCTGCTGAGTGGTCCAAAGTTATGTTCTCTGATGAAAGTAAATTTTGCATTTCCTTTGAAAATCAAGGTCCCAGAGTCTGGAGGAAGAGAGGAGAGGCACAGAATCCACATTGCTTGAAGTCCAGTGTAAAGTTTCCACAGTCAGTGATGGTTTGGGGTCCCATGTCATCTGCTGGTGTTGGTCCACTGTGTTTTCTGAGGTCCAAGGTCAACGCAGCCGTCTACCAGGAAGTTTTAGAGCACTTCATGCTTCCTGCTGCCGACCAACTTTATGGAGATGCAGATTTCATTTTCCAACAGGACTTGGCACCTGCACACAGTGCCAAAGCTACCAGTACCTGGTTTAAGGACCATGGTATCCCTGTTCTTAATTGGCCAGAAAACTCGCCTGACCATAACCCTATAGAAAATCTATGGGGTATTGTGAAGAGGAAGATGTGATACGCCAGACCCAACAATGCAGAAGAGCTGAAGGCCACTATCAGAGCAACCTGGGCTCTCATAACACCTGAGCAGTGCCACAGACTGATGGACTCCATGCCACGCCGCATTGCTGCAGTAATTCAGGCAAAAGGAGCCTCAACCAAGTACTGAGTGCTGTACATGCTCATACTTTTCATGTTTATACTTTTCAGTTGGCCAACATTTCTAAAAATCCTTTTTTTGTATTGGTCTTAAGTAATATTCAAATTTTTGGAGATACTGAATTTGGGATTTTCATTAGTTGTCAGTTTTAATCATCACAATTAAATGAAATAAACATTTGAAATATATCAGTCTGTGTGTAATGAATGAATAATATCCAAGTTTCACTTTTTGAATGGAATTACTGAAATAAATCAACTTTTTGATGATATTCTAATTATATGAGCAGCACCTGTATAATATATTCGACATACTGACCCAGCCATGTTACAAACACATGAAGACTTTCTAGAACAAGAGGACATGGTTTTATAACACTGGTCAATAGTCTTTCACAATAAAAGTTCGTCTTTACCAGAGGCTGCCGGAGACAGAAGGACCAACAGGAGCACAAAGTTATCCATGAGAGAGGAGGTGATGTCTGTCTGTCTGCTGCTATAACTCTGCTCGGTTTATGGATACTGTGTGTGTGAAGCATGCAGGAAGTGACCTGCTGTAGTTTCAACCATAGACTGTATGTTTAACAGCTGGAGTGGGCAGATCTCACAGCAGGGTTCACTGGAGGACATTTAAAGAAAGAAAGGAAATTCAGGTGTTCTGCATTTTGCAGTCAGTTTTTTCCGCTAGGATTTTCTCAGCAACACAACATGTCTCAACATTGCTCTTGCGTCCATAATTTTATGTTTTCCAACGAAAAACATGTAATTTTACATCATATTGGGCCATTATTTTCACCATATCTCTGAACAAATAGTTGGAAAAGCTGGAGCAGATAATAAACAAACAACACCCAAAGATCAGTATACTGGAGGAACTACAACCTTTAGATCTGGAGAATTGGTTGGTTCTGTTGCTCCACAGTGCTTTTACAGTGATGGCACAGCATGTTTTGGGCATCACCCCCTAAAACCCAGTTAATGTGACCTCAGAATCATTATAGATACGACGGTTCATGTTTGCCTTTTGTGTCTTCATTTTACAGCCTTTGACATTTATCTGTAGACATTAAAATAAAAAAATAGGCAACATGAGAAACCTCCTCCCTTCTGAGGTGCATTTTATTTTCACATTAAAATCCAAAAAGAAACACCTCATTAGCTTAAAAGGACTAGTTTGCATCACTAATTAGCCTTACTAACCTCAGCTCCTCCAGTCACCTACGTCCTCTCTTTTCAAAAACCACCTTTTCAGACTGAAAAATAATTGAATCAGTCTCTACAGGACTGAGCTGCAGGCTACGTCAGTTTAGTCTAAGTTTGTACCTGATGTTCTCAACATTGGACAAGTAGGCAGTAATAAAATACAGCTTCCAGTTACTTTCTATAAATTGAGCCAATGTTAAGTTACATAGCAGCTATGTAGCTGCTGCTTCCCTGCTCTGTTTCAGCTGGTGGGAAACAACAGACTTTTCCTGGTCTTGAGAACACACGGTAACAGACACCGTACATTTACTGCCAGAATATTTTCCTCCACTCGCCTTCATACAGGGTGCGAACTAGGCCTACTGATTCTGATCCTCATTAGCATACAAAGTGATGTTCTGTTTAACTCAACGTCTCATTTACACTTGCAAAACTCTGATATAAATCTCACATCTGCATTAACCACAGTCCGTTAGAGTCTTACACATTGCCAAAAAAATGCAAGTTGTAAGTTACAGGTAGATGTTACCAAGCGCTAACCTTCACTTTTCCAGCAGTTGGGCAAACAGCAGACTTTATTAATGGTCACACTGTGACCTACGCTGCACAATCACAGGTTACTTTATTCAGAATCTTCCGCATCTCGATGCATCTGAGCATCTTTTTCTCTCCCACCCCTGATGGAAGCGCGTGCATGGGATGAAAAAAAGAAACAAAATCATCATCAATGGAGATATTATGATTCACCTCCATTTTAATCAAGTGGCACTAGAAATATGAATGATTGATATTTATCCCAAAAACAGGAGTGGAGGAAAGATCAATAAGTTAACAGTATTACTTTTATTATTTGTCAGACTTGTTTTAAATTAATGTTAAAGTGCTGGAATTCTCCTATATTACATAAATTCAATATGTTGAATCAGACGACAAAATGTTGGTGATAATAACTAAAAAATGAAAATACGGATCAAACAGATCAGACAGTTTATTCATGGACCTGAAATGATAAACCCAGTCTGACCCATCATTTGTTATTTTGGTGATTTACAGTTGAAAATGTGTCTCATCTGACAGTAAAGCTTTAGACGTCTATTTTACATTAAAAATTCTTTCTCATTTCACATTAATGCACCACAATCATCCTCATCTCCAACATGATAACCAAGGACTGCTCCATCAGTGAGACTAATCATGACAGGTGATTGATTATTGATAAGTTACAGCTTCATATCTTAGTTTGATGTAAACAGTGATCACTGCAGTAATGTAGCCCACACTGTTTCAGTGCAACTCTTGCCAACCTGACAGCTGCCTTAATGTCCACAGTGTAGCCTGTAGATTTTATTCTGTCATTACATTGATGACACTGATAATACAATAAGCTGAGTTACTCACCCACACATCTTCCCTTCAGGCAGAAACTGCTGCTTTCTGAGGAAAAAACTGAACGAAATGTTGCTGGTGCAGTTCTGGATGTTTCCTGTTGTAACTCTCAGGGTTTTTGCTCTCAGCAGTGAAGCTCGAGCTCTTCTGTCGTTCCAGCAGATGTTTCGGGAACTTCATGTTTCTATTTTTCTCCTCCTGTGAGTAAAATAGGCTACATAGACTGTTAAACGACGGTCGGTGGTCGTCTTCTTGGTTCGTCTCCCGCGAGGTTTTAAGGTCATGTGACATGGTAGTTTTGCAGCGCCAGCCGGACACAATTTCTATCCAGCATGCCTTGTTTGAAGTCCAGCAGGCATCATGCTAAAGTCAGCGCCGCATTAAGTCAAACGCATTTGTTCACATGAGGAGCAGAGACACCCCGCGGATGTAAGTGAGTACAAGCTTAGACTAAACTGTGTTCAGCTCTGTCATCTGGATGTTTACACTCAGTCAGCTGACATGTGATACTGAACGCTCAATTTAACCTGAGACACAACAGCTGGATCTGCTGTCGGACTTGTTTTATATTCTTCATATTCATCTCCTGTCATCATTCAGACCCACCAAAATCAAATCCTTCACACAGGCAACACATCAGCTGTGGTGTAACAGCAAACTAAAGTTTCTACATTTAACACGGTGCACAAATTAAAGTTCAATATGCAACACAATCTAGCAGCTCCAGTGAGCTGTTACTGTGAGTGAAGAAAGACATTAATGATAGTAATGAAAGTGTGAAAGAGGGACAGCTGACACACCACATGCTGCAGGAGGGACCACTCAGTCTGAAAGGGAACAAGAACAAACAGATAATTGCCAAAGACTTTATAAGGTTCACATCACCCATGAGAAGGATGCACAATAAAACTCGTTAAGAGTGAGAAACATGTTAATTCAGCCAGTATCATAGTGTGGAAAGCTTAAAAACAAAATAGAGAGGTTATTAAACGTGGCACATTGATTGCAACATATACTGTAGCCTGTAAACACGTGACATGATGCATCTTCATCGTGCTGATGTTTCAGGTCTGCAGACAAAAGGAGAATCTCTAGGTTATCTAACTTGTCCTGATGGGATGATTGTTTCAGAAAATATTTTACACAAGAACATTTAAGCAAGTTGTAACATGAAGGAACTTTATGAAACGTGCAGTGCTGCAGGTCGTTTATTTTCCCCATCATGGTCCTAGTCCGACACCTAGTGACCCTTTCCTGACATGCACTGTGAGCTGTAAGGTCTTATATAGACAGGTGTGTGGCTTTCCTAATCAAGTCCAATCAGTATAATCAAACACAGCTGGACTCAAATGAAGGTGTAGAACCATCTCAAGGATGATCAGAAGAAATAGACAGCACCTGAGTTAAATATGAGTGTCACGGCAAAGGGTCTGAATACTTATGACCATGTGATATTTCAGTTTTTCTTTAATAACTTTGCTAAAATTTCTACATTTGTTTTTTTTCTGTCAAGATGGGGTGCTGAGTGTACATTACTGAGAAATAAAATGAACTTTTTTGATTTTTGGAAAATGGCTGCAATGAAACAAAGAGTGAAAAATTTAAAGGGGTCTGAATACTTTCGTACCCACTGTATCTGTACTGTTTAGCAAATGTTGAATTTCTAATATTTCACAATGACAGGGTGGACATGTTAAGCTTGACAACCTCCAACTATAAACACAATGTGAAAATTAAACAAATTATCAAAATGACTTGTTTTATGAACGAACTTGCTAAAGATCATAATTACATATAAAACATTTTAATTTTGTCTAATTGAACCACTTATTACACTGAAGTTACGTCACGTGGGATTTTACAATTTGAGTGATTCTGAGGAGGACGCCAAAGGCGAGTGATATTGACCCACCTCATGAAAGGAGCTCAGGTGTGTTGTATACCGTGTTGGAGGTAATGACATCTGAATCAACAGCTCAGGTAACCTACAGTTTATTTCAACATTCAGGTAGAAACAGAAAGTCACAGAAAACAAATTTTTTGTATATATGAAAAATTTAATATAAATGGCTTACAGGAAACAGTCAACTCATACCAGAACCTGCTGAGTCTGAATAGACCTTTACAAACAGAGAAAAACCGAAGCAGCTTTCAAAGTAAAATATTTAACCATCATTGTCTCCTATTTATATATATATATATATAAATATTTGCAGACATCACAAGCCTTTCTATGACCCACCATCAGCCTCTTAAAGAAAAAATTACAGATCAAAGATGAAATGTAAAAATTAACCTGATATGAAACAAACCATGGATCTTCTAATCTATTGTCAGACATGTTTGATTGTCAAAGGCCACAGAATAACTCTTCCTTGTGGAGCCACAATAAGACCGCATCCTCTGACAACCCTGCCGTTTTCAGAAGATCTTGTTGATCGCTGGACTGTGTGTGAGAAGCACCTTACGACAGCTACAGTTTTTTTTAAAGGCACCAGACTGTGCAAAACGAACTTTTGGACTGCATGCTGTCAGTTATCAAAGATTACATTCTGGAGGAAGTAAAAAATATTCAGGCAGACGAAACAACTGACATTTCCACCCACTGTCAGTTGGTGCCTGTGCTACAGTACATCGACAAGAAGAAGAACAGCTTTCGGCTACAGAGGCAAGCTGTTTAGTGTACAGGTATCTCTGAAGTGTTCAGATGTGGTGGGCAGGAACTTAAGTCGGCCGACTGTACTGACGGACAAGGTAGAGGTATTTGTACTTTATGTTTATGGCACAACAACAATAAAGTGGCAACGATATGCAGACAAGATAACTCTCAGGATCAACGCGTACGCAAACCCTCCAACATTATTTTTTCACGTTGATGAGCAGATCATCATGGTCCCTTTGCCTCAAAGGCCAGATTTACATATTCACACCCACAGAAAGACTGAAAATCATGTTGAATGTATGAAACATGTGGTGGAAAGAGATCAGAGGTCGTTCACAGCTTCATCAGCAGCAGAGTGTCCTGATTTCTTGTTCTAATGTCTTTTACATTTCCAACCAACAGCCAATCCAACAGCAGCTAAACAAACCAGAACAAAAGCTGCTACCAGTCTGTAGTAAAGGCCGTAGTTTCCCTCCTCGACGTCTCTGCTGTTGGACCCTGAAGATTAAAGTGCATATTAGTCAGGAAATGAGTGAACAGTGGAACAGCCTCCATTTACTCTTCTATATCTTCTATATTCCTCATGTTTGACTCTCAGAATCAACATGGAATAAACTGCAGCTACAACATGGCACACAGACACACTGACCTCCACAAACTCACCTGAAACCTCCAGCTGGATGATTCTGATTGGCTCAGTCTCAATGTTGGCTCTCTGACGTCTTGGACCACCTGCTGCAACTCGACACTCGTAAGTTCCAGTGTCGTTGCTGCTCACGTTCTTCAGAATTAAAGACACGTTTCCGTCCTTCAGCTCTCTGTCCACCAGCTGCACCCGGTCCTTAAAGGATGGATGCTGGTGGGTTTTAACTGAACGTCCATCTCTGTAAAAGAGGACGTAGTCTGGCTCCAGCTCAGGTCTGCTCCACTCTACAGCTATGATGGAGGCTTCACCAGCCTGACATGGCAGAATGACATCATCTCCAGGTTTCACTCGTACCACATCTAAAAACAATAAAAACATCCAGAGAGAAAAAGTAATTACATTTCAAAAGGACTCCACAGGACGATACAGTGAGAACCAGTACTGTGCGATATGACCATATATTAATAGTTTGACGATAGAAAAACATTGTTGTGTCACAAATTTCACACTTCACAGTAATATTATATTGAGGGGACTGCACCGCGGTGAAGTTAGTTTGAAATTGGATATTTGTTGCAGGAAAGAAATTTACCTTCAGATTAAACAAACGCAGAGAAGTTTTAATACTGAACAGGA
Organism: Micropterus dolomieu; assembly: GCF_021292245.1. Classification (NCBI taxonomy): domain Eukaryota; kingdom Metazoa; phylum Chordata; class Actinopteri; order Centrarchiformes; family Centrarchidae; genus Micropterus; species Micropterus dolomieu. Next base: position 33,744,888 of record NC_060161.1, read on the forward strand.
GGACTCAGAACATGCAGGCAAAAACAAGCAGCTCACACCAAAGAGAGAAGTCTGTTGAGCCACACATCACTCTTCCAGCAGTTCCAGCCATGGTGTGTGTGTCAGGTAACTTTTATTGACTCGCCCACAGACTTTCAGTTTACTTAGCTGTAGCGAAAGTTTTAACTTCGCTGTTGGAAGGATTTTTTAGAGTGCAATTAAAAGACTTTCATAGCTCCTCAGAACAAAAGAGAGCTTTGGGATGATCTGCAAGATGGCCAAACTTAGAAGCTAAATTAGCCATTTAGCAGCTAAATCTAACTAGCCAGGCTAAAGCTATTAAAACAGCCTAAAACCGTAAATATCATAAAGACGTTTTCAAAGCTGGAAGCCTCGGTAGAGTAATCAAAACGATCAGATGATTGATCGCATTTTTTCCTTTGTTACTTTCCTCCACACTGAAGCTAAATCGATGACTGTAGCTGCAGACAAGCTAACGTTAGCATCCAACCTCGAAGATTTACAAACACATGAAGACCTTTTAGGACAAGAGGACATTATTTTACAAACTCGTCTTTACCAGAAGCTGCTGGAGACAGAAGGACCAGCAGGACCACAAACTTCTCCATGAGAGAGGAGGTGAAGCTGCTGCGGTTACTGTGTTAGCTGCGTGAATCCTGGATACTATTATGACTGCGTGACTGAGGCCGGAACTAGTGAATGATTGAGATCAGCAGCAACTGCAGCAGCACCACAGCACGTTTGGGTTCACTGGAGGACATGCAGTCAAGTCAGGACCAGATCTTATATCGAGTCTATGCTCAAGACAGGAAATTCAGGGATTTTGCATTCTGCAGTGTGGTCAAAGACAAGAGGAGTTCATATAAATATATAAACTAATGAATCTATTTTGATCTCATGTTGACAGAATAAAGTTTTCAGTGAACTAGTGCTCTAAAGTGTGAAGAGGCCAATAGGCTGCTTTCTGTTTGCAGCGGTGATGTGGAGAAACTCTTCACTATAGCGATATAATCCTACAGAGACTGATTAAAAGCCTTAGACTATTGTTGCCTACAGGTTTTTACAGTACAGCAGGATAAGCCTGCTTACTGCTTTGAAATGCATTTAATATTTTTTATTTGCTCTTTATTTTTCTTATGGGAGGCTGAATATTATGAGCAGTTTGGTAGGGGTATTGAAATACTAAATTTGAATATGATCCATCTATTTCAGGTTAGTATAGCTTTCTCAGGCCTACTACAGACACTGTCATTTTCCGCACACCATTTGTGATGTGGGCGCAAAAGGTTTTCAGTAGCCTAAATGTTGAGATTCAGTCTTTCAAACATTATTTGAGCACATTTTATGGCATGAATGGAGTTTTCGTTTCATTGCTTTATGAAGTTAATGTAGAATAATGTTTGAAACACTTTTGAGTGTGTTAAATAAGTTAATCTAATTTTTTAAGTGACAGGTTTTTTTAAAGTGAGGTGGAACGACCCGAGTCTTTTAATGTGGAAACGCTGTCCTACATCTCGTGAAGAATATGTTGGCTACAACTGAAAATTGAAACAAAGTTTAGGACAAGCAGGACAAACGGAGCCGGAAGAGATGGATGCCAGAAAAAAAAAAAAGCTACAAAACATAAGCTTATTTAAAAAGCAAAGACAACAAATCAGCTACAGCTCTCCAACACTAACAACACACAATCTAACCATCAGTGGGGCAAAGCTGCAGGTTTGAACTGTGAGTCAACAACAAGCAGCTCAATCGTCGACATGCGGAAAACCACAGAAAGCCAGTAACATGTCGACAGATGGCCATGAAATCGGATCCCTTTCTGCTGCAGGAGGTACTGAAGCAGTTTCTCTCTGCCTCTGATTGGCTGGTTTCGTTTGCTTATATGGTTAAGGGTGACGTTAGCCAATCACGCAAAGCTGTGTGAGTGAGAGGCTGGTGGAAAGTCTCTGCTCTACGGTTACGTGACCGCCACGTTCACACTACACTAAATATTTTAAAGTAAATGTGAATGGTTCTGTCCAACAAGTTGTTTATACTGTTCACACAAACAACAGCTATACACTTTTTAGGCCTCAGCGTCCCTTTGAAACTAGAATCTGCGCCACTTCTAGAAATCTGCGGCCTAAAACAGAATACGCCTACATGTTTTAATTGTGTCACGGTCGGTCAATAAGCTGAGTTACTCACCCACACATCTTCCCTTCAGGCAGAAACTGCTGCTTTCTGAGGAAAGAACTGAACGAAATGTTGCTGGTGCAGTTCTGGATGTTTCCTGTTGTAACTCTCAGGGTTTTTGCTCTCAGCAGTGAAGCTCGAGCTCTTTGTTTCGGGAACTTCATGTTTCTATTTTTCTCCTCCTGTGAGTAAAATAGGCTACACACACTGCTAAACGTCAGTCAGTCGTAGAAAGCACCTGCCTTTATATAGTGTGCTTCAGCCAAAGTACGTTTCAGAGGGCGTCTCAACACATGATTGGCTAAATGCGCATTTGTCAGTCAGTGATTGGCTCAGCGACATCCTGCTCCTCCCGTGTGTGGCGGTTATGACTGTGTTGATCTCACACAAAGATCCAGAGAGAAACATGAAGTCAACAGATACGCTTTAGGGCTTCAGCATTCAGCGGTGTGGGTCAAAGACTAAAGTTAAAGTAAATACATAAATGAAAAATAAAGACTAACCAATGGATCTATTTTGATCGGGTGTAGAGGAGGCCTAAAGTGTTTAAATGTTGAGTAAACATTGAAACTGTTCAGTAAAGATGGAGGACAGGAGGCAGCTGCTCCTCTGTTGTAACGAAACACTTCCTGCTTTATAAATCTTTATCTCTCAGTTTTTTCAGCTTAAATTAGCTGAACGTCCAGTGAAAGCTCAGCTCCAGGCTACTGTCTGTTTGGTTTCCTGAGAATCCTTCCAGTGTGATCACTAATGAAACCATTTCTTTCAGAAACACACACTCCAGAAACACACTCATCATCATGTTTCCTTTTTAAAATGAAAGAATCAGTCAGTTTGAAGCTCCTGATCAGCTCTGAGTTCAACAGCAGCTGAAACACTTTGCCTCCACATTTGGGATTTAATCTTATCATGGAGTCACATGAGAAATACTGCAGACTGTATCATGATATATTATAGCTGAAGGCACAGTAAGTATTCAGGAATAGCCAGAGAGCCAAAGTAGTCTTTTATATTTTAACTTTGTGTTTTGTTTGTATTTGTTAGCAGACAATATAAGCCACATTTTAAATGTGGCCCCAGAGGCCTGACTGACGTCCTGAGAAGACATTCTCAGTGTTGACAGCCTGTTTTTAATAATGTAATTATGTTTTTGGACTTTCTTTTGAGTACCCCGTAAAATGTTCTTACCTGGTCAATGGTCAAAGTTCTGCAGCCATAGGTTGTACATTCAATGCCTTTGAAAGCATGTGTGTGCTCTATATGTTGAATAAATGTTGTATGGAAAGACTTGTATGGATTCTCTTCCCTTGCATGACACAATGGGAGTGTTGTATGTTATAAACACTAATATGTATTTGAAGAAGAAAGATTCACACAGGATATAGCACAATGGTAAATCCTTCTTTTGGCCAGATGGTGACATTAGGACATTTCTGATGTGAGTTTGTTGTCAGAGCTGCTGAGAAGCTGACAGCAGTGTTAGAACCAGGTTAGAGCAGAAGGGCATGCAGGTTTAACTCTGGGCTGAGGGTGAATGATGAAGATGATAACTAGGCTGCAAATAAAACATAGATATCAAATACCAAATGAAATGAGCAACAATAAATACATTTATAAACGTTTTATAAAGACACAGTACAGGCCTTCATTTAAATCCTGCCACCTGCTGGTAGAAAGGGGAAACAGCTTGGTTCATTACGGTGGAAACCACATTAAATATAAATGTAATATTAAAAATATAGTAACAACTATACAGTAACAACTCTGCACACACAATCATTTCTTAGGTTAACCTATATTAGCCTACCAACTGTACTGGGTCTGGTATCTCTGGATAATCCATAATTCGTTTGTAATACTGTTTTTTGTTTCAAAATGAAAAACCAAGCAACCGTTTTTGGTGTTAGAATCAAAAATCGAAAAACCAATTCAAAACGGCCCGTTTTTCGTTTTTGGCAATTTATTTTATTGTTGTTCCTTTTTGAACAAATAATGAAGAGAGTCTGAACTTTCGTTTCTCGTTATAAACCAAAAACAAGTCACGTGGTCTATTCCTGTTTTAGAAGGGCCAGGAACCGGTAAAACCTTCATAATAAAAGTAGCCCATGTACCATGTAGTTAGAAAGGTGATTATAGACTAAAACTAAACTAACGTTTTCTTAGTAAAACTAACGTAGCACTGGGTGTGAAAAAAAAAACACTTTAGCTAACTGAAATAAAAACAATAACTAATAAAATAATACCTGTTAGGCTGACAGGGAGAATTAAACATTTGTAAGACCATTGGTGACCTGTAACTTCAGATTAAGACAAGTTAACTAATGTTATATGTAGTTTAGGACAGCAGTTAGCCTGTTTATTTAAGTTTATATTAATTAATTCATATTTTAGTTTCCTAACATATTTTATAGGCCTTCTTTCTTTGTGGGAGCTCAACCAGCAGAAGTCACTCAGGCAACAGGCAACAAGGGTTTGACCTTTTGTCTTGTGTTTATATCACAGAGAAGGCTGCACTGCTACCAGAGGAAGCTGATCACTGAGTTTGAAGGGTGTGCAGAACTTCACCTGCCTTCCAGCTTCTCTTTCTATGGTGCTATAGCTGCTAAAAACTCTCAGCTTCCACCATCTGCTGTTATGTGTCAAAACAAAACTCTTCCAAAACAAATCTGTGGAGGTGTAAACTTTTTATTTTCCTTTGCATTTTTTGCCAGTGTAATATATTTATTATATTAGTTAAGTAGATTAAATATTTTAATGCAGCCTGTAGTTCTCATCAGTTACAGTGGGGGAAATAAGTATTTGACCCCTTGCTGATTTTGCAGGTTTGCCCACTTACAAAGAATGCAACGAGCTATAATTTTAATCATATGTACATTCTAACAGTGAAAGACAGAATCCCAAAGAAAATTCCAGAAAATCACATCATATGAATTTATTAAAATTGATAACCATCTGATGAGGAAAAACAAGTATTTGACCCCCTGGACAAACAGCATGTTAATATTTTGTAGAAAAGCCATTATTGGCCAGCACAGATGTCAAACGGTTTTTATAGTTGGTGACAAGGTTTGTGCACATTTCGGCAGGGATGTTGGCCCACTCCTCCCTGCAGACAGCCTCCAAATCATTCAGGTTCCGAGGTTGTCGCCTGGCAACTCGAATTTTAAGCTCCCTCCAAAGATTTTCAATTGGATTCAGGTCTGGAGACTGGCTAGGCCACTCCAGAACC
>NC_060161.1:33750391-33755488 GCF_021292245.1 Micropterus dolomieu
AAACAAAAATGTCTAACAGTAAATAAAAAGAGCTGTGGACACTGCAGCAGGTGCAACACGCTTCATAAGGCTACATTTAGTAACCTTATACTTAAAGGTTCAGTGTATAAGATTTAGTGGCATCTAGTGATGAGGGTTGTGAATTGCAATCGTCTATCCAGTCAAAGAGCATGGGACAGCTACGGTGGCTGACAAAGCACAAAAGGTGTCTCTTCTGAGACAGCAGAGAGTGGCCAGTCAAGAAATTAGGTTTCTTTAGGTAGATTTATTAAGAAATGATTTTTACTTAATTATTCAGTAAAACCATATTTTAATGTGACACGGCTGAAATAGATCTCAGTCATGACAGCAACAGTTACTCACATAATCACTGTAGTGGTTTTGAATACAAAATAAAAGCATGAGAAGCTTATTTACTGTAATGCAATATTGGAGTTGAACTGAGCTTTTACTTTGAAAATTCTGAACAACATTAAAAAAGACTGTAGCTGCTTGACACGCCTCTGAAAAACGTCATTCCCCTATATGTCCTCTGCCTGGAGATATGGGGAAATGAAAAAGCGTCCGTAGGCTGATGGATGAGGATCAAACACCGAAACAAAAACAGTGCAGCACATGCCATAATCTGAGAAACATCCACTGCAGAATCCATTTGTTGAAGAGAGAGGGAAAAAATGATGCCATGGCAGGTTTGAACACTCTACTCTTGGGTTATGAGCCCCACACCTTACCGACAGAGCTAAACAAATAATATATTCATCGAGATTATGGCTTATATTCTCATCCACCATCTCATGTATTAAAATATTGCTCCGATGCAAAACTTATTTGCAGACAGAGGAGAATAAGGAAAATATTTAATCTGTGAAAATTGCACACGTACTTTTTCTTTTTCTTTAAGAAGACGGTGATGGGTCATATAAAGCCTTGTGGTGTCTGGTTATTTAACTCAAACTAACAAACAACATAGCTAAGTTGATGGCGTGGGTAGATATGGGGAACATCAGTCATCTCAGAAGTGTGTGGATGAGTGACAATGCAGTCTAATGCACGTTGCAGCAAATTAAAGAAAGGAACAAAGGCTGAGGTTGAAGCAGTAGGCCAGAAGAGAGAGAGACTCCCAGAAAGGCAGCCATTTAATGCTCTCTAGGAAGCCCAACCCAGATGGGCAGGTACACACATTGGACCCCGACAGCTCCACCAACAAGCCACACCCACCATCAGTAAAACAGGGAAGACGCACCCGCTTTGAATGTCATGCAGGCAGGAAGTCACAATAATGTGCCCTTGTTTACAAACTGAAGGACGAATGTGCTAAAAAAGTATCAGCAGGAAATCTACACTGATTGTTTCTCTCCTGTTTGGTTTTGATGCTTTAAACTCTATTTTTCTAGACAAAATAAATGTTTTTTATGTTGTTACATTTAAAAACTTGGGTTGTGTTCTTTATCGTTTTGGTCCATGTTGTATTCAGGACTCGTTTATTTCTTTGATCAGGTCTGTTGATCCTCATTTATCAGAAAGTTTTCTCCTCATGACTGTTGCAGAGACGTGAAAGGAGCGACAGAGAGAGATTCAGAAGGAGGATCAGATTTTGGCTGTGAGCCGATCTCTGCAGAACTGCAGCACAAGTGACTCACATAAATCACTTTCTCACCTACACTGTTCTGACTCACATGCTCTCAACAAAGCGCATGCACGTTTTTGGTTTCTGTTCCTGGAAAGCAGCTGTCTAAGAACATTTCCTCATCTTGTGTAATTGTGAGCCGAGCTTCACCTTTTCTTCTTCTCCAACTGCAGAGGTATCACCTGTACACAGTTATAGTGTCTCATGCAACAGGCCACAGCTCAAAATGTTAAACATCACCAGATTTTTCCATGGTGGACTTTGTTACCTGGCAGAATAACAATACCAAACCCAGCAGAGACAACAGGGTACCAGAAATCAGAAATACTTAATTGATTCCTGAGGGAAATTCTTCAAATACCATGAGTATCAAAAGTAAAATTATTATTACTGACACATGAACATGAGCAGCATGTTAGACAGAGCAGGTGGAGCGATTTTACCTGATGTTGGCAGTTTAATCAGTTGTATATGTAAAATCTGCAGAGGAACCAGTAACCACAGCTTTCAGATAAAATAAAGTGGCATTAAATAAAAATAATCAAGTACAAGTGCTTAAGTAGCCTACTTGATTTCAGAGCTGTTGAACCTGTTGACGCATCTGATTTGATCTGAAAACTAAATTAAATTGTTTCCAGGCAGCTGTCTAAGTATCAGGAATGTAGAATTATGTCCTCAGAGAGTCCATCTCCACAGCATTGTTTGAAAACCAGTCTGACTTCTCTCTTCATATCAATGTACAACAGACTTTGTTTCAGTTATTTGTTGACTTTTGAACAGCGTCCTGCTTCTAGAGCAGATAAAACCAAGAGTCATTAAAACCTGATAAAAACAGGATCATTCACCTCCTTTAACTGTAACTCTGAGAGTTAGCTCTCAAAATGTCAGTACTTTGCCAGTGTAGCTTGTGATATGAAGGAAGCAACTCTGACCTCATTGTAACTTCACCCTGTCACGTCTGATTCACGTGTGGTTTCAGTTCTTCCTCTTTACTGTTGGGTAGAAAGTGATTTACATAAAAACAGACTGCTGGTCTTTTATTCATGTGTATCTGAAGACATTGAAGTTTTAATTAAACATTGAAGTGAGAGTTCAGGTAAATATTCTGTCACTGAACTAAACTCAACACTTACTGAGTCACAAACGTGACATACTGAGTTGTTTAAAAAAGGATCCTCCATCAAGATGGAGGAACAGCAGCTCTCTGTTCTCTTTGTTTTTCATATTGGTCTGTCTGCTTAATGAGCAGCAGGTGGCGCTCAAACACAGTTTGACTCCTCAGCAAAACCTTTGAGGTCCACCTTCACTTCTGCAGCTCTGGAGGTTATCAGCACGGTGCACAGCACAGGAGAAATTATCAGTGATTTAAAAAATAAGTATTTTAACTATTTATTTAATCTTTAGATTTTTCTTTTAAAAATCATTCAGTAAATCTGAGCTGTTTGTCTCTTTGTAGCTGTCTGAGTCTAATTTAGCTTTAACAGTGAAATCTAATAAATGGATGTGCTGAGGTGTGAGGGGCTCTGGGGACCAGTCCCAGGCCAGCTGGACATCAGTGGTTGGTACATTACGTGAGGCGGGTGGTTACAGGGGAGTTAGTTGAAAGCCCAGGGCGTCTCATGCGGACGCTAAAAGGTACAAATACTGACGACTTGTCAGGCTTTTCTCAAAGCGTCGTATTTGACGCCCTGAGAATGAGACTGGGCTCCAACTTCTACATTGGACAACTCTGCTTCACTGAGTTTTCAGTAAGTACTAGGCTAATAGTTTCAAACAGCTGATTCACTAAATCAGGTTGCACCAGAAATCCAATCAGGAGCAATCAGCTATGTAAACAGAAAGTCACTGTAACACCACAAGCTGACAAATAAAGAACTGAGGTCTGAGTGAGATATCAGATGAGCTAAGCAAAATTTCTTATTTGATCTTTATTAGTATCGTGTTTTGTATTTTGAGGTGTTTTGTGTTTATTGTGAAATGAAATTTAAGATATTGTCAACAAAAGCCTACTACACCTATTTAATCTCTTTAATTTCCACCATAAATTGGTGCAGAAAATGTGTCCAGGAGGACACAAAGACTCCCCACTCATATATATCAGCTTTGAATATTTCATTAAAATAGTGTTAAATATCTTTACATCTTGTTCTTTTGAACCCACTATTATGCACCGTCAGATCACGTGAGCTAAGTGTAGCGACACACCCCTAATCTGAGCACCACTTTTCAACACAAAGTGATCCCTTGCATGTCAGTGACTGTGTCTTTGCCTGTTCAAAACACTGCAAAGGTCAATAAATCGTCCAAATGTTCATGTTGTCCGTCTTAAAGGTGTCATGATCATCAGGGGCGGACTGCCACAATAATTTACTCCACCCCAGGCCACCCTGTTTACGCAAACCAATAGAAATAAAATAGAGTTGTACCGGCAGGGATAGGGCACAGAAGCCATTGCCTGGGTTACTACCATTAGGGCCAGATTTAAAGGTTTGCGTGAGTAAAAACGTGTGCAAACTTGATATCAGTGCAAATTAACATGCAAGCCGATCTACTAACGGTGTGCACGCAGAATGCATCTTTCAAAAGTGCAAAATAGCACCTGTTGTTCATTTAGTACTTTTGCCTTAATGATAAATCGGGATGTTAGTAAATTGGGCTCATAGAGCGCCTGTTTCTCGCAGCGTTTTGTCTGCCTGTCTGTTCACATGTGGAGCAGAGAGACCCTGCGGATTGAAGTGAGTACAAGCTTAGACTGCACTGGTGTTCAGCTCTGTCCTGTACACAGACTGCACATCCTGATAGTTACATTATATTTTAGTTTACAGGTGAAAGAACTGGTTGTTAAAACAAAGGAAGGTGATGATTATGGAGGATTAGTGAAGTAAATTAGGGATAGAAACTACAGCTAATGAGGTTTCTTTTAACATTAATGTGCAAATTAAATGCTTAGTAACTATCCAGAAATCCTGTGTAGAAAAAAAGAGATGCATCAATAATTGTTTTATAATCGCATCAAAACCCTTTGAATCGTTGTTACTGTGAGTGAAGAAAGACAATGATTAGTAATCAATGGTTTTATTTTAAAGTGTGGAAGAGGAACGTCTGACACAGGAGGGACCACTCAGTCTGTAAGGGAACAAGAACAAACAGCTTGTCAGAGGCAAAGAAACGTTCATTCAGCCAGTATTACAGTGTGGGAAGCTAAATAGAAAATAAAGAGATGGTTATTAAACATGGCACATTGATTGCAACATATACTGTAGCCTGTAAACACGTGACGTGATGCATCTTTGTCCTGGTGAGATGACTGTATCAGAAAATATAGTTACACAAGGACAGCAAATTGTATTTTCCATTAACTTTATGAAAACGTGCAGCGCTGCAGGTCGTGTAGTTTCCCTATCGTGGCTCTAGTCTGACACCTAGTGGTGGACAAGTTAATTGTGGCTTGTGTGGGTGGATTTATGGGT
>NC_060161.1:33755588-33763718 GCF_021292245.1 Micropterus dolomieu
TAAAAACTGCGTTTTGTGTTTACTTGTGTTATCTTTGTCTAATATTTCAATTTGTTTGATGATCTGAAACTTTTTAGTGTGACAAAGATGCAAAAATATCAGAAAGAGGGGAAACACAAGGCTCTATGTGTTCCTGGAAGTGTTATGACTTTCATGACAGTCAACCACTTCCTGCACAGACAGTTGCTAGGCAGCGATTGACTGACTCAGGGTAACATCACATAGTTTATACTTGTGCAGCACAGACAGAGCAGAGTGACAGAAGGACATGTCCTCCTCTCTCATGGATAAGTTTGTATTCCTGTTGACCCTTCTGTCTCCAGCAGCTTCTGGTAAAGACGAGCTTTTATTGTGAATAGATGCATGTAGGCAGGAAAGACTTTTAATAAGTGTTATAACATAATGTCATCTTGTTGCAGAAAATGTTCATGTGTTTGTAACAGGGCTGGGCGACATGTTGAATATATTACACATTAGTTAGTGTGCTATTTAGCATATCGTTATGGTCGAGTTTCAGTGGTTCCACTGGTCGCTGCTGATGAGGTTGAACAGCGGTGACAAGATAACGTCAGCTTAGCAGCTAAAAGTCACTATGATACTTTAGGTGTTTTTGCTGTGGGGGAAGGAGAAAACCCCAAGAGAAAATGCGGTCAAACATCTGATCACTGTCCTTTCTCTTCTGCAGCTTTGTGCTCTGAAACGTGTTGATTATCTCTCTGGTTTTATACTGTTTTAATGACTCGAGCCTGATGTGTAGCTGCTGTGAAAAGGAGTAGAAAGGGAAATGTCTCTGCTTTGATGTGTTCACTCTGAATGGTTTCTAAGTATTAAGAGGAAGCTTTGACAAGAGCTGGTTGAATTCTACAAAAGCTAAGGAAAAGTGCTTCTTTCTTATTGTCCTCTTCTTTATTGAATGTTGAATTCATCTCTTACAAAGATCTTCAGCCAGAACTAAAGAGCATAAAATGACAGAATAATAGAAAATGACACAACTTTAAACAAAGTTTACTGTTTTATGTACTTAACTATTCTTCAGACCATATAGTGCTTCAATATAATGTTTTGTTTCTATCTGAAATGTGATACGCCTCATTGTGTTTTCTTTTTAGAGCATTTGCACTTATGAATGTAATATTTACCATATAAAAATAACCCCTCACTACCAGGAAAGACTTTCTTTCACAACAAACCTGCTGGACTATTTCACACACGGTTTCTTCCTCTGTCCACGTGGAGACATCTCATTGACATAATGCATTCCTCAGCCCTTTATCCTAACCTTAACCTAAATGTAACATGATTGCTAAAACCACAGCTTAACCCTCATAGAACGTGGGGACACCACAGGTAGAGATGCTACAGTCAAAGTATGAAAGTATTATAGCAACAACACTCATAGGGCAGTAAAATGTTCCTGTCAGTGTTTCACTATCTGACGTTTCTGGATTAATATTCTGCTGCATTAAAGTGAATCTTGCATTTTATTTTATAATCTGTTGGTTGTTTAATCTACAGCAATGCATCATGGTCTATAAGATGATCATGTTTACACGATTTGAGAACAAACAGTTTGTTATTTTAGACAATATGTGTATATTGGGATATTATTTATATGCCATATCACCCAGCATTAGTTTGTAAGATAATCTCTTTATTTACAGCCCCACACAAAACAAAAAGCTTTAAAAGAAAGCTGTTTTTAAAGTGTCAAATTTCCTAAGAAATTCCTGTGACTACACTCTATGACGGTCTACTGTAATTCAGACACAGATTGTCTCCTGAGCAGAGTCTCCACTCGACTGTCACATGTCACATGTTTCCTGGTTGCTAGAGAGACATGACCACGATGTAATTTCTCCTCAGTTGTGACTAATTATTGAATGTTCCCATGATCTCAGGTGTGAAGAGGTCTTCTGTTTAAACAAAGATGTTCTCACTGTATCGTCCTGTGGAGTCCTTTTGAAATGTAATTACTTTTTCTCTCTGGATGTTTTTATTGTTTTTAGATGTGGTACGAGTGAAACCTGGAGATGATGTCACTCTGCCATGTCAGGCCGGTGAAGCCTCCATCAGAGCTGCAGAGTGGAGCAGACCTGACCTGGAACCAGACTACGTCGTCTTTCACAGAGATGGACTCTCAGATCCAACCCACCAGCATCCATCCTTTAAGGACCGGGTGCAGCTGGTGGACAGAGAGCTGAAGGACGGAGACGTGTCTTTACTTCTGAAGAACGTGAGCAGCAACGACGCTGGAACATACGAGTGTCGAGTTGCAGCAGGAGGTTCAAGACGTAAGAGAGCCATTATTGACACTCAACCAGTCAGAATCATCCAGCTGGAGGTTTCAGGTGAGTTTGTGGAGGTCAGTGTGTCTGTGTGCCATGTTGTAGCTGCACTTTATTCCATGTTGATTCTGAGAGTCAAACATGAGGAATATAGAAGATATAGAAGAGTAAATGGAGGCTGTTCCACTGTTCACTCATTTCCTGACTAATATGCACTTTGATCTTCAGGGTCCAACAGCGGAGACGACGAGGAGGGAAACTACGGTCTTTACTACAGAAACTACACTCGTAAATATGTTGGACTGGGAGCAGCTTTTGTTGTGGTTTGTTTAGCTGCTGTTGGCTGGAAATATAAAAGACACACAGACAAGAAACCAGAACAGTCTGCTGATGATGAAGCAGGGGATGATTGAGTCCTCTGATCTTTTTCCACCACAAGTATCAAACATTCATGATATTTATTCTTTCTGTGGGTGTGAATGTGTAAATCAGGCATTTGCGGCTCTCCACCACGACGGTCTGCTTCTTCAGTGGGAACAAATAATGGTGGAGGGGCTCATGGTAGGGTCTAATGACAAATTGGTCCCAGGGACGGGTCAGAAAGAATCCAATTCAAATAAGATTCATTTTGATGAGTATTTATATCATCATATCCTTATTTAATGTCCTCTCAAGGTCTAAAACTCAACTTGGTCCTCACAAAGACATAAGATCAAGAACACACAGTCCCTGAAAAACAGAATCAATAAAACATCATCACCTTTGCTGCGTCTGATTGGCTGCTGTAGGTGACGGGATATTTTGACATCGCTGTATGTGATGTCATCTGTGATGTCATCATCCCCAACTTCTTCTTCAGCAGCTGAATGAACCAAAAGGACCAGAAATTTAAATCAAGGAAGCATGAATGTCTGACTCAATTATGTATCTCTCCAGAAGTGTTACAGTGTACAGTGAAGTAACAACAAGTTCCTGTTTCATAGCGAATCATTCAAAGAGAGCACAACTTTTTTATTCATGTCTTGCATTTCATTTTTCATGCTTTGGCTCAAAGTATCAACAGAAAATTGTGACTTTACATGTGAACCGCAGCACATTTACGGCTGTAAATAAAATGTGAAACAATTTTACTTTTGTCTTTTGTTGTCTGAGTCTGTCACTAACCTTTAGGTTTCCTATGGAGGCATCGTCTCACCAGTAGAACCAGAACACAGAAAGATAGAACAGACCCCAGCACTAATAGATGAGAGGAACCAGAAGCAGTGGTAGGTGAGACAGAGGAGTAGGAACCAGGAGGAGGGGTGGTTGAAGGAGGACTTGCAGTGGTGGGTTTCCCTAAAATGAACAAGAAATTCTAATTAAAAGGCACAGAAAATAAGATCAATTGATGATACATACCTGTCAAAACTTTTGTCTGTCTCCAGCATTTTCAAACTTTCAAAAAGAACAACATTTGCTACTTTCCCCTCCCCTAATGCAGGTGGCAGTACATTACATTAGCTGCACTCGCCAATAAAATGAGAAGAAGAAGAGCACCGCAAGGGTTAAAGGATGGATGAACGTGATGGACTAATGTTACCTGCCAGAAAGGCAACTCTACTTCTCCCATCTACTTTTCTAATCACTCGCTTGACTGAGTCACTTAACCAGTAAACTAGTAAACCAGTAACCACCTGAGTGGTGCAGCACTGACACACAAATGTAAAACTTATAAAGCTGACAGGGGCGAATCAATTTCACCCAGCTGATGCGTCACTGACATACGCAGCGACAGAAATCAGGTCTCTCTCGCGCAGAGCTGAACGGCCCCGCCTCGCTCTCATGTCAAAGGTGAAAGCGAGTGTTTACAACTATGATGAGGGAATGAAGAGGGACTGTCCTTCTGGGAATGAGTAAAGAAATAAACTCAAGAGTGAATATCATGGTACACATGTGTTCTCCTCTCTCAAATTCTGAGGTCAGCAGATAGCAGTCATGATAATGTGAAGCTACTGTCTGTCTGTCTGTCCTGCTAACCAGCTCAGCAGCGCAGCTCTTGTCTGTGTCTTGGTTGCTTGTCAGACTGTGACTGAACAATGTTGAGTGAAACATAACTATTACCTTTGATAAACGCCGACGGGCCACAGTATTTATAAACTGCAGCTCGGACAATATAGCCAAGTTGCCACTGAAAAAGAAATGATCAGTCTATAATTTTATTGGTAGGTTTATTGCAACAGTGAGAGACAGAATAACCAAATAAATTCTGAACAACGCATGCGAAAAGTGTTATAAATTGATTTGCATTTCAATGAGTGAAATAAGTATTTGACCCCCTCTGCAAAACATGACTTAGTACTTTTTGGCAAAATTCAAGATTTCTTTATTGTCATTCCACAGTACACTGTAGTACGAAATTATGTGCAAAAAGTCTCACCTCCTCCCTATACGCCCTCTCATCTCCGTCCTGGATAAGACCCACCACTGTCGTGTCGTCCACGTACTTTATGATGTGATTGTTGCTGGACTTTGCACAACAGTCATGAGTCATCAGTGTGAAGAGAGCACATCCCTGCAGGGAGCCAGTGCTCAGTGAGATGATGGTGGATGTGTTGTTGCCTACCCGCACAAACTGAGGCCTGTTTGTGAGAAAATCCAGTATCCAGTTACACAGTGGAGAACTTAAGCCCAGTGCGTGTGAGCCCGGCTTGTTGACCAGATGCTGAGGGATTATGGTGTTGAATGCCGAGCTGAAATCAACAAACAGCATCCGCACAAGAGAGTTCTCCAGGTGTTCCAGGCTAAAGTGCAGTGTAGTGGATATGGCATTCTCAGTAGAGGGGTTTGTGGGATGTGGTCCTTTACTAGTCTCTCAAAGCAATTCGTTATTATGGAAGTGAGTGCTACGGGCCGGTAATCATTCAGACTAGTGATGGTGCCCGGTATCATCTCTGGACCTGCAGCACTCGGTGGACATCTGCTGGATCCAATGTGAGCACCTGGTCTCCTTTCTGTGGGGTGGTTTTCCTCGCTGGTGTGGTATTCTGATTCAAAACTACCAAAGTAATTGTTGAGGTTGTTGAGGAAATCCATGCTGTCATCACAGGACAGGGGAGCAGTCCTATAGTCCGTGACAGCCCGGATTCCCTGCCACAGTTTCCTGGTGTCTCTGTGGTCGTTAAAATGACCCCAGATTTTTTGTCCATGTGCCCTCTTTGCCAATCCCAGATTTGAAGGAAGAGTTGCGGGCTTTGAGCAGGGCTCGGACCTTTGTCGTCATCCAAGGTTTCTGGTTTGCCCGGACTGTGATGTTTTTTGTGACACAGACATCATCCATGCACTTGAGTATGTATCCTGATACGACATCAGCATACTCCTCGATGTCTGTGGTATGGCCTTTGGTGGCAGCATCCCTGAAGACAGACCAGTCAGTGCATTCAAAGCAGTCCTGCAGAGCTGACATGGCTCCCTCCGGCCAGACTGCTTTAAGGTGAGCTTTGTTCTGACGAGCAGGAGTCTGTATGCTGGAATTAGCATGACAGAGATGTGGTCAGATGAGCCAAGGTAAATGTAAATGCTCTGTATTTGTATAGCGCCTTTCTAGTCGACCACTCAATGTGATGTGATGCTTTGAATGCTCCCTTAATGTTTGTGTAAACATGATCCAGTTTGTTGGTCCCCCTTGTTGCAAAAATCCACATGTTGGTAAAAGTGAGGACTTTTTTCCATGTTTGCCTGATTGAAGTCCCCAGCAACTATAAGTACTCCCTCAGGGTGTATAGTTTGCAGTTCGTTTATGGAATGAGACCGCGTTTTTAGGGCTGCTTTAGTATCTGCATCGGGAGGTATAGAGACAGCAGTGATGATTATGGCAGAGAACTCCCTTGGAAGATAGAAGGAGCGACATTTAACTATTAGAAGCTCAGTGTCCGCGGAGCAATGAGAATGAACCCCATCTGTGTTCGTGCACCATCTGTTGTTTATATAGATGCACACCCCACCGCCTTTAGGTTTGCCATTGAGGGCTCCACTTCTATCCACACGGAAAGTAGTTAGCCCCACCATGCTAAAGGCATTCTCTGAGACTGTGTCATTTAACCAGGTCTCAGTGAAAATCAGAGCACAACACTCACTCACCTCCCGTTTTGTTGTTAAATCCAGTCTGATATAGTCCAATTTGTTCTCCAATGAGCGGACGTTAGCGAGCAGGATTGATGGTAAAGGCCAAATACTTATTTCACTCATTGAAATGCAAATCAATTTATAACACTTTTGGCATGCGTTTCAGAATTTTTTATTGTTTTTCTGTCTCTTACTGTTGAAATAAACCTACCAATAAAATTATAGATTGATCATTTCTTTGTCAGTGGGCAAACATACAAAATCTGCAGGGGACCAAATAATGTTTTCCCTCACTGTATTCAGCCAAGTTATTTTATTAAACAAAATTATATTTGAAAATATAATTATTGAAGGAAGGAAACCTGGAGGAGCCAGTTTGAATGGGCCTGACGCAGCTGATATCATTAATGTATTGAAAATATCTATAATTTACAGGAGCTGTGCTGAAGTTTGTCAGGAGAGTAGAAGCTGGATCCTCAGCCAGTACCAGCACAGACCCAGTCCAGACGTCTTTAGCAAATTCCACAGACCCAGGTCAAACACAGGCGGCCTCAGCCAGTACCAGCACGTGCCACAAGGACCCCGCAGATCGGCCCCCATTCTTATCAGACTTCAACAGGTCTGAGTTAGTGCGCAGAGGTCTGTTCAAACCAGCACTGTGTTTTTCTAGAAGAGGTTTCTATTCAGGCTTCTTACAGAGGGAGGATTGTAGTGAGAGCATTGTGGTGTCAGGTGTGACTGTGAGTCGCAGCCAGTTTGTGACCGAATGGTGACATAACTGGTGGAGTTTTGCAATATAGACATCTGAAAACTGAAGTTAGCCTTGCTCTGTTTGGGACTGTGAGCTGCACTTTATGAGAAGCGTTGAAGTTAACAGTGGATTTTTGGTGAGATTGTGAACTGAGAATAGTTTCAGTTTGTTTTGGTTTGTGCCTCCTTTTCTCATCTTAACATACCCAAAGTTCCAAATGGGGTTCTGTGTCTGTCAGATGGTTTGAAGGGGATAGTAACAGCAGAGCAATAACGCAGACTTATCCTACTTGTCCTGTTTTCCTTATTGTGATTCGCTATAACTTATAATGCTTTAGTGTGCATTTTGTATGATAAATAGATTTTAATGTGTGGTACTTGAGTAACATTTTTCATGTGGTATCTGTACTTTAACTCAAGTATGAAAATTAAGTACTTCTTCCACCACAGGTGAACGGTGGGTTGAACGCTGACCGATTTCATTCTTGTTTCTTTTCAAAGTGAAATGAATCATCTCTGCTGTCCTGAAATGTAGAAAACAAAACAAGGTCAGTTTGAGAATTATCTTTGAGCTCCTCACCTGTGACAGAGATCCAGCTGGATGGAGACTCTCCACGACCTCTGATGTTACACTTGTAGAGGCCTTCATCAGACTTGTTAACATGGTGGATGGTCATGTGACCTGTAGGCTCAGTCCTGATGAGGGAGCCCTCTTTATAGAAACCAGCTGGGAGGTTGGAGGGAGGGGTCTTTGTTTTACAGTGCAGAGTGACATCATGTCCCTCCATCACAGGGAGGACAGGACTCTGCAGGATCACTGGTCCACCTCAACACAGAGACAAACTACAGCATTTCATCATTTACACACAGCTTCATCAACACTAACTCCACAGTCTGATCTTACCAGTGACAGTGATGTTGATGGTGTTACTGGTTGCTCCCTCTCTGGACTCACACCAGTAAACTCCACTGTCCAATGGCAGGATGAAGCTGA
>NC_060161.1:33763818-33771197 GCF_021292245.1 Micropterus dolomieu
CCAGTCGTCACACTGAGTCCTGGTTCTTCTGGTTGTGTTCCTCCTCAGCGTCCATCCAGCAGAGCTGTCGTCCTCCTCACAGCTCAGAGAGACAGACTCTTCTTCAAACAGCTGAGAGCTGCAGGGACTCACAGTCAGAGAGGCTGGAGGGGGAGACAGAAAGATGTGGTTAAAGAGATGATTTGCATTAATTGTCTCCAAATTTACCAACATTTTTCAGGTCCTGATCAGTTATTGTTTTAAACACAGAGCATTATATTGTTTTCTGTGACTTGTTTATTGATCTCTTTTACCAATCAATACTTTTGCTACTTAAATCTCCTGTTATAGCAACTACAATGCCTATGGAAATTATTCACTCTCCTTGGATGTTTCACCCTTTTGTTTCTTTTATACATGAAATCAGGTCAATATAATTTGACTTTTTTGACGAGAATTTGTAAAAAAAAAAACAAACTCTTTAATATCAAAGTGAAAACTTATTTTTACAAACTAATGTCAATTAATTAAAAATCTATAAGGTAAAGAAAATTATATATATATATATATATATATATATATATATATATATATATATATATTCACCCCCTTCAGGTCAGTAATTAGTAGATGCACCTTTGTTGCAATTACAGCTCTGATGTTTCAATCAGACTGGCACATCTGGACACTGCAAGTTTTCTCCAGTCTTCGTTACAAAACAGCTCAAGCTCTGTCTGGTTGCTCGGGGATCAGGCATGAACAGATTGTTTCAAGTCCAACCTCAAATTCTCTATTGGATTGAGATCTGAGCTTTGACTTGGCCACTCCAGAACATTCACCTTGTTGTCTTTGAACCATTTCTGCTTAGCTTTTGCTGGATGCTTGGGGTCGTTGTCTTGCTGGAAAATAAATCTTCTCCCAAGTTGTAGTTCTCTTGCAGACTGAGTCAGATTATCCTCCAGGATTTGGATTTACTGCCACCACCATGCTTCACGATGGAGATGGTGTGTTTGTGGTGATGTGCAGTGTTTGGTGTTCACTAAACATAGCGTCTAATCTGATGGCCAAAAAGCTCAAGTTTTGTCTTATCAGACCAAAGAACCTTCTTCCAGGTGACCTTGGAGTCTAGCAGGAGTCACACCTTTGGGTGAATTCCAGGCGAGATTTCATATGAGCTTTTTTCAGCAGTGGCTTTCTCTTTGCCACTTTCCCATACAGCTTCGGTCACTCAGTTTGTGAGGACGGCCAGCTCAGATTTAAACAAGTGCCACACTCCATCTATTTCTGAATGATGGATTTAAGTGAACTCTGTGGGATGTCCAGTGAGTTGGAAATCTTTTTGTAGCCGTCTCCTGTCTTGTACTTTTCACTGATCTTTTTTCTGAGTTGCTTGGAGTGTTTCTTTTTTTCTTCATGTTGCACTTACAGTAGGAATACTGAGACCAGAGACTGGAGCTCCCACACACAGGTGTTTTTATACAGTCACTTGACACACGTCAGCTGAACTCAGGTGATCTCTAGTTCACTAATTGTGACACTGCTGGCTTCTTTACCTTATATATTGTTAATTAATTGACAGTAGTTTGTAAAAATCCGTTTTCACTTTGATATTAAAGAGGTTTTTTTTTTGCAAATTCTTGTCAAAAAGCCAAATTATATTGACCTGATTACATGTATAAAAGAAACAAAAGGGTGAAACATCCAAGGGGGGTGAATACTTTTTATAGGCATTGTATAACCCATCAGACATTCAAAAGAGGAAGCACTGATAACATGTATATATTTAGGTGTTTCCACTTCTCTGGTAGCCGCTGCATCATGCTGTGCAGTTCCTGAATGACATATTTTAACCAGCAGTTTTAACTTTGGCTCCTGACTGTATTTGTAAAGTGTCTGTTTCCCTCCCCAAACACTGTCCTAAACACTAACTGTTCTATCAGGGAGTGAATAACTTTTCAGCTGTGACAGAAGAAGTTTTCTCACCTTGGTTTGTTGTGCAGCTCAGCAGTGAGGTCAGAACTAAAGAGAAATCACACTCAGGTTGGTTTGAGGTTTTACATGAAACAAGACATCTGGACTTGCGAAGCACAGAAAAAAAGCCACATGTTGATTAGATGAGGAAATAAGAATTTATATACTGTATATTTAAGGAGACATGAAATGTTTTTTAGATTCATTTTCCCAAACACAGCAGCAGTAGGTAACAGCAGAAGAGCTGTTCATATGCAAAAAAGTGAGCAAATTAATTTGCACAGCATATGCTCTGGCCAAATCAACGCATTGATTTTCTTAATAATGTTTGTGGTTACACTATATTTTACAGCACTAATACGACGTAGAAATAAAATGTTCTTTCTTAGACAGTAAACAATTATACTTTTTTACACTATAGTGATCAGGGAGACGTGCACAGACCTTGTAGAGGCTAAACTCAATCTTTAAGCCCCTCATGTGCTGTCCCCAGGCTGAGTAATTGACACACTTTTATACCTTGTTTGATCAATTAAAGTCCAAGTCATATTTGCCATTGATACCATTGGTTTCATTTATTTCCCTCCGTTTCCATTGTTTCTCCAGACAAGCTTCATTGTATATGTGTGTGGCTGTGTCCTGGTATGGTGTGTGTGTGTGTGTGTGTGTGTGTGTGTGTGTGTGTGTATGTGCATGGTAAAAAAATGTGTGTGGTTCCAGGTAGCATCTGAGAACAAAAGATTTCTATTTATACCCTTTGCTCTTACAAACCTTTTGAAGGGCCTTCATTCTAACCAAGAGCCCATCTCAGCACCCCTAAAATATACGTTAGGTTTTGCAAATTGTCTGAGTGCTTAATGCTTGTAAATTGAAACTGAGTTTTGCAAAAGTTTGCAAGATGTATGAACAACACTGGGTTTTACCAGCCGTGTGTAATTCTGTATGTATAGGTAAGTGTGTCATACATTAACATGCGTTCAAATGTGTGCACAAACTGAAACTTCAGCAACATCCTCTGTGCGGACCTGTTCAGACATACAGCTGCAGCCATAGGTTTACCTTGTGTAGCTAAAGCTAATTGTACAATATTGTGAGGACTGACATCATTTCCAGGCAGCAGAGCCAAAGTTCAGTGTTATTGTAGCGCTTTTGTTGGAAGAAACAAAATGAGAAACAGTGCCCTGCGTTCGTTTTCTCGCCCTACACCATCACACTCTTCTTTTTACGATGGGTCCTGTATTGAAACTCTTGACTTTATTACTGTAGGCCCGCTGCTTTAAACTATTTCTACTATCACACTGACAAAGAGGTATATAGTATGAAATATATTTTTTTAAAATAACCCCTGAACTTAAGCAGGTAAAATGAAGTTTAAATAACACCATTATCAATCCAAACACAAAAAAACAACCCCAGTTATTCTAGAGGAATGTGTGTGTGGTAACTTAGAGAAGGACTGACGGCAGCTTCAGATGGAATGATCATTTTTGTCTCTCGATAAAAAAAGGTATGAATCATGATGTCGTGACGTCTTACTGTATTTTTCCAAGATTTGGTGAAATGCTGTTCCTGGGGCACTTGTAATACTTACAGTCGCTACCCAGAGAGGTCGAAAGGAGAATTTATTCCCTTACCAAAACCTAAAATAAATCCAGAAAAATATCGGCTGTGGATTAACAACAGTAAATAAGGGGGGTGTGGCTTAGCGAACGGTTAACTGTGGAGCCCTAGTAAATACCTTTTTTAGTTTAAAACCTTTTATGTAATTTTCTTCTACATGTTTTCCTCTCCTTCAATTTTAAAGCAAAACTAGTACAAATTATAAACAATTGAAAATGAACACTTGTTGTAATTCATGTTTTATTTTTCTTTGCAGACATATTACCAAATAATGATAAATAAATGTCCTGCTCTCTTGTTGTAGCTGATATGTATATAAAACACCAGAAATTTATAGAGATAATGTTTGAGAGAATATGTAGACAAACAGTCACAGATAAAGTAGATTCTTACTTACCCAGCAGCCACAGTAAAGATGATTCCTCCATTTTTAAGCTTGGTCATCTGAGATCAACACTTCACCGTTCACCACTCACACCAAGTAAATCCCACCTCCTTCCTCTTTCTATGTTTCTGCTGCTGTTTTCTCTCAAGCAAATAGCAGGAAATAGGCTTCATGTTTAGTCTCAAGTCTCAAAGTGAAGAAAATAACTGACAGGTTGTGCACAACTAACATCATAATCACTGTAACAGCTAGATCCCAGTGAAGTAGGTTCACCTGGATAGATAACTGATCTGTCACAGCCACAGGGTCGACACATACTGAGAGACAAATGTATCCAGACCTTTAAGCAAAAGACTCTCTAATAAACCTGTATGTGTTTGGACTGTGAGAGGACACAGACACGAGGGCTGACACAACAGCAAGGCTGGGCAGACGTCCTGTCTTGACTCAATATAATTACTCTTGCCTGTTGGCTGTGGAAATGGTCCCTGTTGTAACAATGATAATGACCTCAGACCAGGATGAGCCCTCAGGTGTCCTGATACAAAATGATGTCATAGCCATACACCTGACCAGTAGAGCCGACTGGGACTGCCTGCCCTCCAATTTAAACGTGCTTCACTGAAGTGTTGCACCTATTCAGTGTTTGCCTCTAGGTGGTGTACGTGTGCAGGTCTAAAACTGTTGCAGAAGCACCTCTGTAGGTGGATTATGTTCAGGACTATTTCTCCTTCCCACAGAGGTAAATGTAACATTTAGCTCACAGCACTGCTGCGCTTTGTAGACATGAACAGCAGAAACAGACAGAAATAACTTCCTGGATCTCACTGGGTTTCTGCTTAATTAAAACATTCACGTGGCTTTGTACCTGCATCAATTCCTTATGGACCACTGCTACAGTCCTGCGATGTGCAGTGACACTTCAAGTTCAAGTTCAAGTTTATTATGTGAATTTTCATTCCTCCACATATCGAGTCAACAAATCAATGAAATGCAATTTCTCACAGTCCAAAGTGCTAAAAAAAGTCAAGTAATGCAACTAAACTGCCAAATTTTGATTCATACAGAATTTTTGATTTTACCAATAAGTTTCATCTGGCTGGAAAAACATGAAATTTGTACTAAAAATGCCATGTCGAAAATTATACCCTTTGATTGAAAATTATTGAGAAAAATAAAGTTTCTATACCATTTTAAATGGTCCTGTGCGTTCTACCATTATAAAGCAATATAATCCCCTATAAATCTAAACCTAATATAAACCTATTGATTGACAACAGCTGAAGCAGAAGTTCTCTAGTCTGTTAGACAACCTTATGGCCAAAACCAAAGAACCTACTGAGGACCTCCGGTTGTACATTGTGGCTGCTCCCAAGACAGGGAAAAGCGTTAAAGCCATATCCAAGTGTTTTCAGGTGCCAGTGACCACAGTGGAAGCCATAATCAAAAAGTACAAAGAGTTCCACATTGTGAAAAACCTCTCAGGGAGTGGTAGGAAGCCAAAAGTGACCCCTGTCCTGGCAAGAATGGGAGTGCGAGAGGCCAAGTATCATCGCTAAGGCCATCCTGATGAATCTGAGCCGCTCTGGTACCGACATCTCAAGACAGACAATCCAGTGACACTGTACAAAGCTGATCTCTATGGACACCGACCAAGGACGAGTCCACTTCTCCCAGACAGGCAGATAGAATCTCACCTAGCTTTACAAAAGCTCACCCGAACAAAGAATAAAGCTTTTGGTCATCAACTCTGTGGTCGGATGAGACAAAGATTTAGTTGTTTGGACACAGGGACATGGCTTTTGTTTGGTGAAAGAAAGGAGAAGCATTCAACCCAAGAACATCATCCACACAGTCAAGCGTGGTGGCGGGAATGTAATACTTTGGGCTTTTGGCAACCTTGTCAAAATAAATGGCATCATGAAAATAGAGGACTACTTTGAGATACTGGAGGAAAACATCAAGCAGTCTGCAGAAAAACTTGACCTTGGGCAGCATTGGATCTTCCAACAAGACAATGATCCAAAACATACAGCCAAAGTGGTCCAGAAATGGTTAACAGACTACAACATCAACACTTTGGAGTGACCCAGCCAGTCCAGACCTGAACCCCTTCAAGAATCTGTAGAGAAACTAAAGACCCGAGTGATGGCAAGAAGGGCATTCCAACCTCAAACACCTGGAGATCATTGCAAAAGAGGAGTGGTCCAAAATCCCAGTGGAGACATGCAGAAAGGTTGTTAGCAATCATAAGAACTGTTTAATTGATTGTGTTGGCTTTGAGAAACTTTTTTAGAGGGTATGAATAATTTTGGACGTGGCATTTTTAGTACAAATTAAAAAAACAGGTGTAAGATTTATCATTAACAACAAACACAACATCTTCCTATTAGTAAACTTTCACTATGAATCAATATTAGCATGGGTACATACATATATATATATAAACTGAATGTCATTAATATAATAAAAATGATCAAAGTAACAACATGTACAACATGTCACATTGTAACCAGTGTTTTTAAAGAAAATAAAGGAAAAACAGATCTTTAAGTTTAATACAATGAACAGGACACCTGTCTCAAGTGATGACCTTAACCTGATCAAATGTGATCTCACTTTACATTTACAGTACCTTATTTTTCAAAATGTTTCGTGTTTTGCACTGAATGGCTCACTTTTGTAACTGATCAAAGACTCAGGAGAGATCTACTAACCTTGCTGCTCTCTCATGGTCTCACAGATGGTCACATGACCATCAGCACGTGGTCTGAAGGATTTTTAAACTTCTGTTATACTGAAAAACATTTAATGAGATCCACAATTGGGACAAAGTATATCACATATATATTTCAAACAATATCATAAAAATGCTTGTATGTTGTTTATTATCAATTTGTTGGGAACAGTTTTACAGTCACAATTAATAATGTTTCAACATTACTCTGTCAACATATGATCAAAAAGAGATTTAAGAGAACACTTTCTGTGGTTCTTGTACAGTGGGTACGGAAAGTATTCAGACCCCTTTAAATTTTTCACTCTTTGTTTCATTGCAGCCATTTTCCAAAAATCAAAACAGTTCATTTTATTTCTCAGTAATGTACACTCAGCACCCCATCTTGACAGAAAAAAAACAGAAATGTAGAAATTTTTGCAAATTTATTAAAAAAGAATAACTGAAATATCACATGGTCATAAGTATTCAGACCCTTTGCTCAGTATTTAGTAGAAGCACCCTTTTGATCTAATACAGCCATGAGTCGTTTTGGGAAAGATGCAACAAGTTTTTCACATCTGGATTTGGGTATCCTCTGCCATTCCTCCTTGCAGATCCTCTCCAGTTCTGTCAGGTTGGATGGTAAACGTTGGTGGACAGCCATTTTCAGGTCTCTCCAGAGATGCTCAATTGGGTTTAAGTCAG
>NC_060161.1:33771297-33780786 GCF_021292245.1 Micropterus dolomieu
GTCCTGATGAGGGAGCCATCTTTATAGAAACCAGCTGGGAGGTTGGAGGGAGGGGTCTTTGTTTTACAGTGCAGAGTGACATCATGTCCCTCCATCACAGGGAGGACAGGACTCTGCAGGATCACTGGTCCACCTCAACACAGAGACAAACTACAGCATTTCATCATTTACACACAGCTTCATCAACACTAACTCCACAGTCTGATCTTACCAGGGACAGTGATGTTGATGGTGTTACTGGTTGCTCCCTCTCTGGACTCACACCAGTAAACTCCACTGTCCAATGCAGCGATGTAGCTGATGTAACAGGAAGAACCAGCTGGTTCTCCTCCCCAGTCGTCACACTGAGTCCTGTTTTCTCTGGTTGTGTTCCTCCTCAGCGTCCATCCAGCAGAGCTGTCGTCCTCCTCACAGCTCAGAGAGACAGACTCTCCCTCAAACAGCTGAGAGCTGCTGGGACTCACAGTCAGAGAGGCTGGAGGGGACAGAAAGATGTGGTCAGAGAAATAATTAGCATGTATTTTCTCCAAATTTACCACCGTTTTTCAGGTCTTGATTTTCAGAGAAAAAAATATTTCAAAGTTGTTGTTTTAAACACAGAGCATTTTCTTGTTTTCTGTGACTTGTTTATTGATCTCTTGTACCAATCAATAGTTTTGCTATTTAAGTCTCCTGTTATGGCAACTACAACGCCTATAAAAAGTATTCACCACCCTTGGATGTTTCACCCTTTTGTTTCTTTTATACATGAAATCATGGTCAATCACACACACCACATCTGGACACTGCAAGTTTTCTCCAGTCTTCCTTACAAAACAGCTCAAGCTCTGTCAGGTTGCTCGGGGATCAGGCGTGAACAGCTCTATTCAAATCCAGCCACAAATTCTGGATGGGATTGAGATTGTTTTTATACTACAGTCACTTGACACACGTCAGCTAAACTCAGGTGATCTCCATTTCACTAATTGTGGCACTGTTGACATTAACTAGCTGGACGTCTGTTGAATTAGGTCAGTCACTTTAAAGGGGGTGAATATTTATTCAATCATCTTTACCTTATATATGTAAATTAATTGGCATTAGTTTGTAAAAATCTGTTTTCACTTTGATATTAAAGAAAAAAAGCCAAATTATATTGACCTGATTTCATGTATAAAAGAAACAAAAGGGTGAAACATCCAAGGGGGATGAATATTTTTTATAGGCATTGTATAACCCACCAGATCTTCAAAAGAGCATCAATAACATGTATATATTTAGGTGTTTCCACTTCTCTGGTAGCCGCTGCATCCTGCTGTGCAGTTTCTGAATTACATATTTTTACCAGCAGTTTTAACTTTGGCTCCACTCTACAACACTGTGACATCAAAACTGCATTCAGTGTTTTATTGTACTTGTAAAGTGACTGTTTCCCTCCAAAAACACTGTCCTAAACACTAACTGTTCTATCAGGGAGTGAATAACTTTTCAGCTGTGACAGAAGAAGTTTTCTCACCTTGGTTTGTTGTGCAGCTCAGCAGTGAGGTCAGAACTAAAGAGAAATCACACTCAGGTTGGTTTGAGGTTTTACATGAAACAAGAAATCTGGTCTTTCTACAACACAGAACAACCTGCTTGTAGTGAACAGAAAAACAGCCACATGTTGATTACATGTGGAATTAAGAAATTATATATATTTAAGGAGACATGAAATGTTTTTTCGATTCATTTTCCCAAACACAGCAGCAGTAGGTAAAATCAGAAGAGCTGTTCATATGCAGAAAAGTGAGCAAATTAATCTGCACAACATATGCTCTGGCCAAATCAACATTCAACTCATTGATTTTCTTAATTATTTTTGTGGTTACACTATATTTTACAGCACTAATACGACGTAGAAATAAAATGTTCTTTATTAGACAGTAAATGATTCTACTTTTTTACACTATAGTGATCAGGGAGACGTGCACAGACCCTGTAGGCTAAGCCAAAGCTTTAAGCCCCTCATGTGCTGTCCCCAGGTTGAGTAATTGACACACTTTTATACCTTGTTTGGTCAATTAAGTCATATTTGCCATTGATACCATTGGTTTCATTTATTTCCCTCCATTTCCATTGTTTCTTCAGACAAGCTTCATTGTATATGTGTGTTGCTGTGTCCTGGTATTGTGTGTGTGTGTGTGTGTGTGTGTGTGTGTGTGTGTGTGCATGCCTTTGTTCATGGTAAAAAAATGTGTGTGCTTCCAGGTAACATCTGAGAATGAAAGATTTCTATTTATACCCTTGGCTCTTACAAACCTTTTGAAGGGCCTTCATTCTAACCAAGAGCCCATCTTAGCACCCCTAAAATATACGTTAGGTTTTGCAAATTGTCTGAGTGCTTAATGCTTGTAAATTGAAACTGAGTTTTGCAAAAGTTTGCAAGATGTATGAACAACAATGGGTTTCACCTGTCGTGTGTAATTCTGTATGTATAGGTAAGTGTGTCATACATTAACATGCGTTCAAATGTGTGCACAAACTGAAACTTCAGCAACATCCTCTGTGCGGACCTGTTCAGACATACAGCTGCAGCCATAGGTTTACCTTGTGTAGCTAAAGCCAATTGTACAATATTGTGAGGACTGGCATAATTTCCAGGCAGCAGAGCCAAAGTCCAGTGTTATTGTAGCGCTTTTTTTGGAACAAACAAAATGAGAAACAGTGCCCTGGGTTCTTTTACTGAAACTACACCATCACACTTTTCTTTTTATGATGGGTCCTGTATTGAAACTCTTGACTTTATTACTGTAGGCCCTCTGCTTTAAACTATTTCTACTATTACACTGACAAAGAGGAATATAGAATGAAATATATTGTTTAAAATAACCCCTGAACTTAAGCAGGTAAAATTAAGTTTAAATAACACCGTTATCAAACCAAACACAAAAAAACAACCCCAGTTCTCTAGAGGAATGTGTGTGTGGTAACTTAGAGCAGGACTGACAGCAGCTTCAGATGGAATGATTGTTCCACGATAAAAAAATGTATGAATTATGATGTCATAACATTTTTTGGGGTCTATACCACCAAACAAACATGTTTTCTTCTTAAGAACAAGATTTGTAGGCCGGGGCGTCTTACTATATTTTTCCAAGATTTGGTGAAATGCTGTTCCTGGGGCACTTTTAAAGTTGCTACCCAGAGAGGTCAAAAGGAGAATTTATTCTCTTTCCAAAACCTAAAATAAATCCAGAAAAATATTGGCTGTGGATTGATCCTAATGTAATGTTAACAACAGTAACTAAGGGGGGTGTGGCTTAGCGAACGGTTAACTGTGGAGCCCTAGTAAATACCTTTTTTTGTTTAAAACCTTTTATGTAATTTTCTTCTACATGTTTTCCTCTACTTCAATTTTAAAGCAAAACTAGTACAAATTATAAACAATTGAAAATAAACACTTGCTTTAATTTGTGTTTAATTTTTCTTTGCAGACATATTACCAAATAATGATAAATAAATGTCCTGCTCTCTTGTTGTAGCTAATATGTATATAAAACACCAGAAATTTATAGATCTAATGTTTGAGAGAATAAGGAGAAAAACAGACACAGATAAAGTAGATTCTTACTTACCCAGCAGCCACAGTAAAGATGATTCCTCCATTTTTAAGCTTGGTCATCTGAGATCAACACTTTACCGTTCACCACTCACACCAAGTAAATCCCACCTCCTTCCTCTTTCTATGTTTCTGCTGCTGTTTTCTCTCAAGCAAATAGCAGGAAATAGGCTTCATGTTTAGTCTCAAGTCTCAAAGTGAACAAAATAACTGACAGGTTTTGCACAACTGACATCATAATCACTGTAACAGCTAGATCACAGTGAAGTAGGTTCACCTGGATAGATAACTGATCTGTCACAGCCACAGGGCCGACACATACTGAGAGACAAATGTATCCAGACCTTTAAGCAATTTAGAGTCTCTAATAAACCTGAATGTGTTTGGACTGTGAGAGGACACAGACACGAGGGCTGACACAACATCAAGGCTGGGCAGACGTCCTGTCTTGACTCAATAAAATTACTCTTGCCTGTTGGCTGTGGAAATGGTCCCTGTTGTAACAATGATAATGATCTCAGACCAGGATGAGCCCTCAGGTGTCCTGATACAAAATGATGTCATAGCCATATACCTGACCAGTAGAGCCGACTGGGACTGCCTGTCCTCCAATTTAAACGTGCTTCACTGAAGTGTTGCAGCTATTCCATGCTTTGCCTCTAGGTGGTGTACGTGTGCAGGTCTAAAACTGTTGCAGAAGCACCTCTGTAGGTGGATTATGTTCGGGACTATTTCTCCTTCCCACAGAGGTAAATGTAACATTTAGCTCACAGCACTGCTGCGCTTTGTAGACATGAACAGCAGAAACAGGCAGAAATAAATTCCTGGATCTCACTGGGTTTCTGCTTAATTAAAACATTCACGTGGCTTTGTACCTGCATCAATTCCTTATGGACCACTGCTACAGTCCTGCGATGTGCAGTGACACTTCAAGTTCAAAGTGCTAAAAAAAAAGGTCAAGTAATGCAACTAAAGTTGCCAAATTTTGATTCATACTGAATTTTTATTTTACCTAAAAGTTTCATCTGGCTGGAAAAACATGAAATTTGTACTAAAAATGCCATGTCAAAAATTATATCCCTTTGATTGCAAATTATTGAGAAAAATAAAGTTTCTATACCATTTTAAATAGTCCTGTGCGTTCTAACATTATAAAGCAATATAATCTCCTATAAATCACCTATTGATTGACAACAGCTGAAGCAGAAGTTCTCTAGTCTGTTAGACAACCTTATGGCTAAAACCAAAGAACCTACTGAGGACCTCCGGTTGTACATTGTCGCTGCTCCCAAGACAGGGAAAAGCGTTAAAGCCATATCCAAGTGTTTTCAGGTGCCAGTGACCACAGTGGAAGCCATAATCAAAAAGTACAAAGAGTTCCACATTGTGAAAAACCTCTCAGGGAGTGGTAGGAAGCCAAAAGTGACCTCTGTCCTGGCAAGAATGGGAGTGCGAGAGGCCAAGTATCATCGCTAAGGCCATCCTGATGAATCTGAGCAGCTCTGGTACCGACATCTCAAGACAGACAATCCAGTGAAACTGCACAAGGCTGATCTCTATGGACGCCGACCAAGGACGACTCCACTTCTCCCAGACAGGCAGATAGAATCTCACCTGGCTTTACAAAAGCTCACCTGGACAAAGAATAAAGCTTTTGGTCATCAACTCTGTGGTCGGATGAGACGATGATTTAGTTGTTTGGACACAGGGACATGGCTTTTGTTCGGTGAAAGAAAGGAGAAGCGTTCAACCCAAGAACATCATCCACACAGTCAAGCGTGGTGGCGGGAATGTAATACTTTGGGCTTTTGGCAACCTTTTCAAAATAAATGGCATCATGAAAATAGAGGACTACTTTGAGATACTGGAGGAAAACATCAAGCAGTCTGCAGAAAAACTTGACCTTGGGCAGCATTGGATCTTCCAACAAGACAATGATCCAAAACATACAGCCAAAGTGGTCAAGAAATGGTTAACAGACTACAACATCAACACTTTGGAGTGACCCAGCCAGTCCAGACCTGAACCCCTTCAAGAATCTGTAGAGAGAACTAAAGACCCGAGTGATGGCAAGAAGGGCCTTCCAACCTCAAACACCTGGAGATCATTGCAAAAGAGGAGTGGTCCAAAATCCCAGTGGAGACATGCAGAAAGGTTGTTAGCAATCATAAGGACTGTTTAATTGATTGTGTTGGCTTTGAGAAACTTTTTTAGAGGGTATGAATAATTTTGGAAGTGGCATTTTTACACACAGCATCTTCCTATTAGTAAACTTTCACTATGAATCAATATTAGCATGGGTACATATATACATATATATATATATATATATATATATATATATATATATATATATATACGGAATATGTCATTAATATAATAAAAATGATCAAAGTAACAACATGTACAACATGTCACATTGTAACCAGTGTTTTTAAAGAAAATAAAGGAAAAACAGATCTTTAAGTTTAATACAATGAACAGGACACCTGTCTCAAGTGATGACCTTGACCTGATCAAATGTGATCTCACTTTACATTTACAGTACCTTATTTTTCTAAATGTTTCGTGTTTTGCACTGAATGACTCACTTTTGTAACTGATCAAAGACTCAGGAGAGATCTACTAACCTTGCTGCTCTCTCAGGGTCTCACAGATGGTCACATGACCATCAGCACGTGGTCTGAAGGATTTTTAAACTTCTGTTATACTGAAAAACATTTAATGAGATCCACAATTGGGACAAAGTTTATCACATATTGTAATATATTTCAAACAATATCATAAAAATGCGTTTATGTTGTTCAGAAAACTTAGAAATTATGCCAAAGGCATTACTGTTTTAAAAAATTTCTCATCATTTTATTATCAATTTGTTGGGAGCAGTTTTACAGTCACAATTAATAATGTTTCACTGATAAAACATTACTCTGTCAACATATGATCAAAAAGAGATTTAAGAGAACACTTTCTGTGGTTCTTGTAAATCATGCTCTGATATCTGCCCACTCCACCACAGGGTGGAGCAGTTCCTACTGCCTAACTACTTCCTGCAGTGCAGCACAGACAGAGCACGCCCATTTTCTCAGTGTGAACATTATGCTCTGCCAGCGAAGAATTTCCCAGCAGTTACAGCAGCAGAGAGAGCAAAGTCAGAGCACAGTCACAGCAGCAGACCGACTTCACCTCCTCCCTCATGGAGAAGTTTGTGCTCCTGTTGGTCCTTCTGTCTCCAGCAGCTTCTGGTAAATATGAGATTTTATAATCTTATATAATAATGGAGTTCATTTCAGTTGTTTTTAATAAAAATACTGTGTTTAGGAAGGTGTATAAATAATGGAGGAACTGTTTATCATGAAATAGTTTGGGCAGTGTCCTATATTTATAAGAAGTACAACATATTAAAATGTGTCTCTAAAAATGATTTTACTTAAGTTTGTCAGTTACTCAGAGTGATCGTACAGACTGTCAGACTGTTTGGATCAAGTGCGCAGTTTTGAAAAAGGCGTGTTGCCTAAATATGATGTGAAATAGAGGGAGGGACGAACAAAAGGGACGGAGGGTGTGACGTGTGTCTTATCAGATTTCAAACCTAGATGTTGATGAAGAGCAGCAGCAGAGACTGTTTAACGTTAGAAAGTTTGTAAAAGCTTGTTTGTGTTTTTGTTTAAGAAATGCATACTTTTAAATAACATCTGCCATTATATCAGAGACTCTTGATTTAGAGCATTTACTCCTGAATAAGGTTCTTGGGTTGTTATTTAATTGGCTGAATGAAACAATAGTAAACAAACAGATGTCCTGACATCACTGTGGCTCTGAAGCAACACGTTAACCTGCTGAAACACATCACATGTTTGTTTTCTCTGTTTTGGTCCCTGAAGCCATCAAATCAAACAATGATGAACTTATTAGACACTTTTGCTTTTAATGAAGTCAACAGTGAATTGAACAGAATGAAACTTTGCAAGTCATCAGTTTTGATCACATCATGGAGTTCATCCTCACCTGGTACCTGCTGCCAGGGACATAGGTACACAAGAGAATATACTGACAAGAGATATTAGAATCAGAATCAGTTTTATTGCCAGGTAATAAATGTGTGCACAGGTATGTGCACACATACGAGAAATTTGACTCTGGATTGTAAATTGCTCAAGATGTGCTTACTTATACAGTAATACAATAACACTATATATAGAGAGAGATGGTGTTTTTATATGTGTTTATGTGTATTTTTATTTATCAGAATACTTAATCTTAAGTATTATACTTAATCTGATAATTCCAGAACTGACTCTTTTTTTATGACAGTACTAAATGTTAACTAAAGAATTATAAATTTTCTTTATGTTATAAAGAAGATTTATAATTAGTAAATCTCTTGTCTTTAGCAAATGATGCTCACTAGTTTTAAAAGTGGAAGTACTTTAATGTTATATTGTCACAAGTTGGTTTGTTTCCTCTCATGTCTGTCTGTGTTTAAAGAGACGTCACTGAGGGCTCTGATAAGCTGTGTGAATGTTGCCATTTAAATTGTTTCTCAATTGCTAAAACACTAAAACCCATTAGCTGAACAAAGTTCGCAGTTGCCTGAACTCATTTACTTAACTGTGCAGTCTGTTGTCAGTACCTTAAACCATTTCACATGGTAAAACACAATTTTCAGATCTCACTTAGACTTTTCAGCAGAACTCTAAACACATTCTTCACTCTAATGCACATGTCATCCATACTGGTAAACACAACAGACAACAATCAAATACAAATAGAGAAGATCATTAATTAAACACGACCACTCAAAATTTATTTCACTTCTTTCAAATCATGTGACACAACCAATATAAGCCAGTTCAGAGAGCAAACAGGTTGTCTGGCATTGAAGATTGTGCTTTCCATTTGTTTAGAGAACAGACTGCTCAATAGATTTTGACTGGTTTCAGGTTCATATCAACAAAGAACAAGAATTACAGTATCGCAGAAACAAAGGACAAGTTTGTGAGATGGAGGGTACAGAAGTGTAAAAATAGGAGTACAAGGAGGAGGAAGAACAAAATATATTGCAAGAGCAAAGCAGAGTATAATTTTTGATCAATTTTGAGCTACTAAGAACATGTCTATGAAGATTCTCAGTCATCCAGGTCATAGTTATCCAACGAAGGTTAAAATCAAGGGCAACTGGACTTGATTGAAGATACTGGAAGACGTTTCGTCCCTCATCCAAAGGACTTCTTCAGTTCTGACTGACTGGCAGGCAAAGTTCGAGGAACAAAACTGGATCCAGATGAAACCATGGTATCCTATGACGTGACTTCTTTGTTCACCTGCATCCCCACCATAGAGGCAGTAGAAACCGTTAGGAAACGGCTAACACAAGACAACACCCTGGACAACAGAACTAGACTCAGCCCTGACCAAATCTGCAAATTACTCGACCTCTGTCTAAACACCACCTACTTCCAGTACAACGGTGGATTCTACAGACAGAAGCATGGCTGTGCCAGGGGCTCACCGGTATCCCCGATTGTGGAAAACATTTACATGGAAGAAGTGGAGAATAAAGCCCTCAACTCCTTCAGAGGAACAGCACCGAGCCACTGGTACAGATATGTGGACGACACCTGGGTCAAAATTAAAAGCCAGGAAGTGCAAGCCTTCACAGAACACATCAACTCTGTGGACAGTAACATCAAGTTCACACGAGAAGATGTTCACAACAACAGTTTGGCCTTCCTGGACTGCGCTGTACACATTGAAGAGGACAGGAGCCTGCAGATTGGTGTTTACAGAAAACCCACACACACAGACCAATACCTACTGTTCGATTCCCACCACCCACTGGAGCACAAGCTAGGGGTCATGAGAACACTGCACCACAGAGCGGAAAACATACCAACAAGCGCCCAAGCCAG
>NC_060161.1:33780886-33781879 GCF_021292245.1 Micropterus dolomieu
AGGAAGCTCACAGTCTGACTTCTCTCTTCATATCAATAGAAAAACAGATCAGTTATTTGTTGACTTTTGAACAGTGTCCTGCTTCTAGAGCAGAGTCAGTAAAACCTAATAAAAACAGGATCATCAACTTCCTTTAACTGTAACTCTGTAGCTGAGAAAGGAAAGTAAAAAGAGATGGCTCTAAATGCCTGTCTGGGCCTGACCCTAAAAGGGCGGACTGTGGTATGAGGCAGCTCTGAGCTCATTTTAAGTCTGAATCAGGATGTGTGTTCAGTCCTCCTGCTTTACTATTGGTCGGTAAAAACTAACAAACATAAACCGACTACTGCTCTTACAGTTATTTATAACTGAACCATCTCTCTGATTCTAGAAACCTTAACTCATCATTTATTTATTATTGAAACACCTTGTGTGAAATGTCACCTTGTGCAGCTGACTGGTTTTCCCTCAGAGTCAGAGATCAGAGGAAGTTAACAAATGCTTTAAAAAAAAAAAACTTCAGAGAGAGGAAAGAGAGAAGTATACATGACATTCCATCAAACTCATTTTTGACAGCTATTTCCGGTCCCGCCCCCCACCGGATGTCTGTATGTAACTGATAAGAGGGTTGCGTACATCCTTCCATTGTGTGTTTTTCATTGATTTAAAGACTTTATTAAGTAATACAACTTGAATGAATTAACTAGGAGGTGTTTGTGACAATAAATTTATCATTAAAAAAGTATAGCAGTGAGTTATAAGTAAAAGGAGGAATCTCCGGGGCCAGCAAAGGATCAGTAGGAGGTTTCTTTGGAATCAAGTCAGTCTTTATTATTAAACAAGTGAAGAATAAATTGAAATAATGACAGTAAAGCAGTAAAATGGTATAACGGTGAGTAAAAATTAAACAGCATTATAAATTACCTTCAACAGCATGCAGCAAAATAAGAGTGAGTTCCAAAATTAAACTTTGTAAAATCTTTGCTAAAGCTTTGTGTGACAAACTTACCATCA
>NC_060161.1:33781979-33786387 GCF_021292245.1 Micropterus dolomieu
GTTGAATCTTACTACAAAAAAAACACAAAGAGCACAGCACCCACTCCACCTGGTGAAACTAACAAAATAGCAAACAGAACAATAAGTGAACTTCTCCACTGCACTCAAATGTGGAGCTAACATTCAAAGGTATGCAAATGTTTACCTAAACACAATGTACAGCTAATAGGCACTGAAGGTGGATAGTTCCACTACACACAAAGTACAACAGACAGGCTATGCAGTCAATACCAGCGGCACACAAGTCAACAGGCGGTGACAAGCTGCCTGGAGCAACAGGTGGACTCCCCTTATGAGCCGGAGGTAATCAACGTGGTGATGAGCCATTGGTTGAGTGGAAAACAGAGGAACCAATGGGCGGTACAGATATCAGCACCCCAGAAACCAGGAAGTAGGCGGGTCTTCATTCCCCAGGGACACAGCCTACTTGGTAGAGGTGAGACAGGGAAAAGAGGAAACACAAGGGTGACAGCGACAGCCGTGACAACAGCAGGGGGCTTCTGGCTAGTCAAGAACCCCGTGGTAAATCTGGGCATTACATAAAAAATAAAAAGCCATATGATAGATATTGTTACAGACTTTTGTTGTTGAAGCTGCTGGTTCCTGTTGAGCTTTGGAACGTGCAATAAGTGTTATTAGCACAGATCACGGTTGAGCCAAAATAAAGAAGCTGATTTTTATACTTTTACCTATAGGAGATTTATTATAACCTTCTGTTTTATTTTCAACAGAAAACTACTGTCCTGTTATGACAACAAAGTAGCTAACTAGCATTTGAATACTTCATCCCCAAGGGAAGGGTTCTGGATTTCATGACCTCTGTAATAGTCTAATAAACCCTAATTAACAAAAGGCAGCTGGTTCTCAGTAGAAGTATCAAACTTTAGCTCTTGAAGTTTCCATTTGATGAAGTTGTAAACTATATTTTTTTAAATCTAGCTTTTTTTACTAAAGGGAAAGAGGAGGCCTGTTAGCATGACTAGTGACTTAGTTATGAGTAAGGCTTTAGTTTAGAATGAGGGACATAGTCTATATGTTACTGAAAGACTACATTTAGAGTTATTTGGACGCTGTTAACACTTTTTTTTTTTGCTACATAAGAATTGTCCTTATTTTGTAAGTGTAACTATAAATTAAATATTTAGTTTAGATTACAATATTCTCTTAATAGAAATACCCCATTCTTTAATTCATCCATGCTGGAGTGTCGCTCCATGCTAGCTAGGAAGGAACTAAGAGGGAACTCCGTGTCATTACATGCCAGCCAACAATGGACGTTTCTGTAATGCAGTCAATAAATAAATTGCAGTCCTATAAAATTTAGATTGAAGAAACAAGTACATTGAAAAATTGATAGAAATGTTGTCTATAACTGGTCAATTTCATTTCACAATATTTGGGGACAGAATTATACCAAAGGTTTAGTAAAAGTTGATAAACCTGTTTTAGTGATTACTTAAAAAAATAGGATCATGCTGCTGAGCATTTTAGTCCTAATTTATAATTATGAAGAGCAAATACAAAATAAGATAAAGATGAAGGCCCTTTAAAAAGGCCTACTTCACCAAATGACCAAGCACCACAGACAAACCTGAAGAGAAAGTTTAAATGACTGCACTAGTGTAATAAGACATTTTATATAATTGAACCCTGGATAAAGTACCTTTTGCTGCTAATACTGCAATCCTTGATATTTGTGCATGCATCCAAGTTATTTCTGAATAACAGTTAAAACTGTAAATTCTCAATAAAGTGCCCCTGAATATTTTTGGATCACAGAGAAATGTTTAAATATTACTAACACTGATGTTAAAATTTCCATTTTTGAAAGAAACAAGAAGTCTTTAACAGATACAAACAGTCATTAGCTGAAAAAAATTAACCGCATGGAGGTCCCCTCTTTGGTAGGTAGATACTGCTCAAGGATCCAAGTGCCCTCTTGGCAATTTCT
This sequence comes from Micropterus dolomieu, assembly GCF_021292245.1. Classification (NCBI taxonomy): domain Eukaryota; kingdom Metazoa; phylum Chordata; class Actinopteri; order Centrarchiformes; family Centrarchidae; genus Micropterus; species Micropterus dolomieu. The sequence goes on from NC_060161.1 coordinate 33,783,931, forward strand.
TGAAGACAATGTTCTCGTTTTATTTTCACAGACCCCATCATTGGCCTATGGAAACCCCTCCTAGTCTCTTATCATTGGCTCACGGTAACCCTGCCCACCCTCTTATTTTGTATGTGACAGCATGTGGGAAATAACTGGTGAGGGGTTGGGGGCCGTTGCTTCTGGTACAACCAGATTATTAGATAGTCTGCAGTTCCAAACTCGATAAATGATAAAAATAGGTTCCTGTTTCGAAAACAAACTCTGTCTGATAAACCCAGACCGTTTTTAACAACCGGAGTCTGGGGTTATAGATAACTCTATTCCATAACTGGTCTACAAGATTACCTGAAGATGCTAATGACAGTTAAAACACACAACTTGATGTGGCTCATTGAGAAAACAGAGGGAGGGGAGGGATGGAAGGAGGTGCGGGGGGTGGAGCACATTCCTCAATTCACCCCACAGCCTATGCTACACCAGAAAGAGAGAGGACAGAGAAGAAGGAACACAGACTCTAGAAGGATTAAAGTTTTAAGACTCACAAGTTTAAGACTAGGCTACAGCTTTTGAGTGATAATGATAGCAAGTTTAATAAGACAAAGCACTAGCAAAGATTTTACAAAGTTTAATTTTGGAACTCTCTTATATTAACTCTTATTTTGCTGCATGCTGTTGAAGGTAATTTAAAATGCTGTTTAATTTTAACTCACTGTTATACTATTTTAATGTAATTATTTCAATTTATTCTTTAGATGGTAAATTTGTCACACAAAGCTTTAGCAAAGATTTTGAAGGTAATTAAAAAATCTGTTTAATTTTAACTCACTGTTATACTATTTTACTGTAATTATTTCATCTTATTCTTTAGTTCTTTAATGATGGTAAATTTGTCACACAAAGCTTTAGCAAAGATTTTATAAAGTTTAATTTTGGAACTCACTCTTATTTTGCTGCATGCTGTTGAAGGTAATTTATAATGCTGTTTAATTTTTACTCACCGTTATACCATTTTACTGCTTTACTGTCATTATTTCAATTTATTCTTCACTTGTTTAATAATAAAGACTGACTTGATTCCAAAGAAACCTCCTACTGATCCTTTGCTGGCCCCGGAGATTCCTCCTTTTACTTATAACTCACTGCTATACTTTTTTAATGATAAATTTATTGTCACAAACACCTCCTAGTTAATTCATTCAAGTTGTATTACTTAATAAAGTCTTTAAATCAATGAAAAACACACAATGGAAGGATGTACGCAACCCTCTTATCAGTTACATACAGACATCCGGTGGGGGGCGGGACCGGAAATAGCTGTCAAAAATGAGTTTGATGGAATGTCATGTATACTTCTCTCTAATAGTGTCTGATCCAATCCACATATCTCACCCAGAATTTCAGCTTTTACCCTCTGGCAGAAGATTCAGGGTTCACAAGTGCAAGTTGAACCAATATAAACACTCATTTGTGCCGACGTCTATTAAGCTTATAGACACTTGCATGTAACGCTGATGTTGGTCATAAGGGTTGGTCAATATGTTAGTTGTGCAGTGCAGGCTATGTGCATTGTGCCACCAAATGCGAGCACTGTGAGAAGGCATAAAGGTGTATATTTATATGGGTACCTGTCTCATGTAAAGGAGAGCATGTGTTGTGTAGCATGAGACTTTGTGTTGAGAGATTTCTATTTTATTGTTATTTTTGTGTTGTATTTGAGGAGCTGCAGAACGGAGGGCAAAACAAATTTAAATGCTGTCCAATCAGGAGCAATCAGCTAAACAGGACCTCACAGAAGAAGTTGTTCATTTGTGATCTTAAATGAACTTTTTTCATGTGAGTCTCTGAACTCTGTTTTCCAAAGATCCTCCAAAAAGTCACACAGACTTGTGAACTGAGCACAGAAACCAATGCTTTGTTCCTGACGGCTCTGAACTCAGAAAATTTTTCCAAGTTGAAATATCTGACTTCCGACCTCAAAGCGCTCCAGGTGCATGATGGTGCATGACACCGAAAGTAAAAAAAACAAAACATGGCTGACTGAGACAAACTGATGTTTCTTTGTCAAGTGTTGAACAGTTGAACCTTTAGTAGGACTTTGGTGTTGACTATGGCTGTTGATGAAAACAAATGACATAAATGTAAGTTAGAATATACTGTTATGGCGCTAAAGGTGCTGTGAAAAACTTGCTTCACATCACGTTAAAAGGTCATGTTGTGCTTTTTGGCCTTTTCCCTTTTTTGTAGTGTCATCAGTGTAACCAAAAGCAAAAACTAGTCTGGAGATGTGATAAAACATTTTCTCCTGCTAACCAGTAATGATAACAGTGGTAACAGTAACTAGATGACTTAATAATGAACAGTGAGACTCGTGAAACACGGAGTTAAAACTAAACTACTGTTCAAAACAGCGAGGTGTCGTGGAGGGTGAAAACACACTTCAGGTGCATCTTTTAAGAAGCACTTTAAGTCCAGAAC